>NC_140166.1:139939656-139944656 GCF_963971535.1 Notolepis coatsorum | reverse complement strand
AGTTGCGCTGCAGGCCAGTATGACTTACTACCATAGTATCTTTATACCTGTATCACTGTACATATTAACCCTTTCACTGCCACCCGACAGAAGGTTAGCCCTTTACTATCACACAACCGACGCGATGCTCCATCATTAGCATCATTAGCTCCGCAAATTATGCTAATGATGGAGCATCGCCGTAGGTTGTGTGATAGTAAAGGGCTAACCTTCTGTATTGTCACAGTGAAAGGGTTAACCGGCTGTCGTGTGGCAGTGAAAGGTTAATACTACAACTCTGTACATGCATCTGATTAGCACTATCACTCAGTAGTACAAATTAATATATTTTATACCCAGTTTAATCACCTAGCACCTATCATCTAGCTCTGTCAATCATTTGGCGATCTCAAAAATGATTGGACAGGGTTGTAGCCCAATGAGTGTGGCTTTCAGGAAGAGAAAAAACGATGAATGAATTGAAGTCAATGAGGAAATGGTTTACTGGAGAGCTTTTTCTTTTCCCATAGTTTACCAAAATCGCTCCTTATAATCACTCATTTCTGAACAGATTTTTATGAAATTCGGAGATGTACTAACTAAAGGCGCTCCCATAGTCCAGCAGACTGTACACAGAGCAGACTCCGCGGAGGTCCGCGTGGCTATTTGAGCCTTCATAGTCGAGCGGACCTCCGCGGACCAATTTCCTACATGTCACGCGCCAGTTTACACAATTGTCCCCACGCTGTTCAACTTCTGTCATGTCGTCGTCATCCGATGTCAAAATAAAGAGTATGTTATCTCCGTTTTCCAATATTTCGATAATAAAACGGGCAGTTTTACGCACTTGAATAACAGGTATATAGGCAGCGAGATGCAATGTACCGTATAGGCTTGAGGTGGACAGCGCTGGTGCTGAAATGACAAACACGCATTGCATGAAATAAAAGCCCCAGTTTTATTTCAAAATATGGAAACATAACATAGAATGTTATCTCCGTTTCCAATATTTCGAAATAAAACTGGCAATTTTACACACTTCATTTAGAAAAGCCATTCAAACATCTCTCTTGGCACGGAGCGAGTGGTCAGAGTAAAATGCAGATCGGCGTCACATTAATGCAGTTCGATGTCAACCAAAACGCCGAGCAGCGTTTTGTGTGACACCAAGTCAGCGGCGCGGATGTCCGCGCGTCAGGAAATAGGAGCTTCGCACCTGTGGGTCTGCTGTCCGCTGAGATCAAAGCTCAAAGAGCCGCGCGGACCTCCGCGGAGTCTGCTCTGTGTACAGTCTGCTGGACTATGGAGAGCGCCTTAAGACTTAAGGCTATGGACCCAGGGTTGTTTTCCAGCTCATAATATTTTTTTGGAAATACTATATTTGGATATTGCAACTACTACAGAAAAACGTGAGTACAAGTTTTTCTACAACTCAAGTTCCGACCTATGTTACTCTATTTCATTAGCACTAAAATTGATCTTTCTTTATTGTATCAGAAACGTCAGAATGTTATCTTTCAAAAGAGACCAGGCTTATGCATGTGCTATAAGTATAAAGATATGCTTTTCAAAAAAAGTATGCAGTCCTCAAGTTCAAGTTTAAAAAACAGTTAAGAGGTTAGATTATTATTATTATGGCGGCTAGTGGCGCAGTGGGCAAGGCGCTCGCCACCAACGCAGGAGATGCTGGGTTCGAGCCCAGCTCTCGGCGTTGCTACCAGCTTGGCTGGTTGTTCATACTAATACAATTGGCAGTATTAGGGGGTGGGAAGCTGGTGGGTGGGGATCGGACATTGTGGACAGCGACTCCTACAGGTCGGTTGGTGCGCCTGCGCAGTAGAATCAGGAAGCGACGGGGGCGGCGTGTCCCTCCCACGCAGACCCTCGCCGCTGAGAGATCGCGCTGTACAGGTGAAAAGATGCGACGGCTGCTTCCTCGAGTACCGGAGGGACACGTGATGCAAGGCTTTGTCCACATTGCAGCCGGCTTGTGGGAGGCATGGCCTAACAGCGTTCGAGACAGGCGAGGGTAGAATTGGACAATACGAAATTGGGGAAGGAGAAAAAATAGAAAATGGGGAGAAAAAGTAGACAAAAAAATATAATTATTATTATAATATTTTTTTTCATTTCAGATATTGGTTGAAGAAGTGTCTTTAGTCGACGGCGAAAGATTGGACGTGCAGTGTGGGGCTGCGCCCGGAGACCAATCCAAGTGCTCCTGCAGAGTTAGCGATCTGTTCCGCAGTTTCACTGGGAGAACGTAACGCGAGGTTCAAGCTATACTTTGATGAACATTGTTATTCAGCTCATTTGAGTTGTGCCCTTCCTGATGACTTGTCGTACAGAACTTGTAAGTTGCTTTGGATAAAAGCATCAGCTAAATGACTAAATGTAAATGTATATTTCCACCACAGAAGAAGTATTATGTTTCGAACGTGCCTTGCCTGTCAAACCCATAGACTACTCACTTTTGTTCTCATCAATGGTTCAAAAACACAAGAGACAGTAATTACACTCATATGCAAATGTAATCAAGCATGTGAGTTATTTAAGTGCATGTAAAGCTTGGCTTCATGCCTGCCGTTCCCAATTGAACAGGAGATTAGACACAACCTCTCTGTCTGCGTTGCTTCCCACATTTTTTTTTTTTTTTTACTGTTTTCAAAATTCCAATCTCTTTGAGCTGGCAAGCTACACATCCTTCCTTCCTTCTCTCCTTCCCTTCCTTCCTTCCTTCCTTCCTTCCTTCCTTCCTTCCTTCCTTCCTTCCTTCCTTCCTTCCTTCCTTCCTTCCTTCCTTCCTTCCTTCCTTCCTTCCTTCCTTCCTTCCTTCCTTCCTTCCTTCCTTCCTTCTTCCTTCCTTCCTTCCTTCCTTCCTTCCTTCCTTCCATCCATCCATCCTTCCATCCATCCATCCATCCATCCTTCCATCCATCCATCCTTCCTTCCTTCCTTCCTTCCTTCCTTCCTTCCTTCCTTCCTTCCTTCCTTCCTTCCTTCCTCCTTCCTTCCTTCCTTCCTTCCTTCCTTCCTTCCTTCCTTCCTTCCTTCCTTCCTTCCTTCCTTCCTTCCTTCCTTCCTTCCTTCCATCCATCCATCCATCCTTCCTTCCTTCCTTCCTTCCTTCCTTCCTTCCTTCCTTCCTTCCTTCCTTCCTTCCTTCCTTCCATCCTTCCATCCATCCATCCATCCTTCCATCCTTCCATCCTTCCTCCTTCCTTCCTTCCTTCCTTCCTTCCTTCCTTCCTTCCTTCCTTCCTTCCTTCCTTCCTTCCTTCCTTCCTTCCTTCCTTCCTTCCTTCCTTCCTTCCTTCCTTCCTTGCTTCCTTCCTTGCTTCCTTCCTTCCTTCCTTCCTTGCTTCCTTCCTTGCTTCCTTCCGTATGGCTAGTCTTTTGAAGAGGGAAAGACACATTCTGTGGGTGCCCCATGGGCGTCTGGGTAGAAAGAGAGAGAGAGAGAGAGAGCGCTGACCGAGCCTCACATCACTGCTGGAGGGCTTCCCTGAAGTGGAGGAGGGTCTCCCTGGAGAACGCCTGGATGCCTACGATGCTGAAAGCAGCTGCTGTTCAGGAGAATTGTGAGGTATCACCCCACTTCTCAGACACCTGCACTGGCTCCCCATTGCCGCACAAATCCGCTTCAAGGCCCTCGACCTCACGACCTGGCATATCGTGCGGCGAAGGGAACGGCTCCCGTCTACCTCCGGTCAATGGTCTCTAACTACACACCCTCAAGACCCCTACGCTCTGCATCTTCTGGCCGCCTCAGACCTACTCCTATCCGAGCTCCGGGAGGGTCATCAAAGAGAACTGCCTTTTCTCAGTCCTTGCCCCACAATGGTGGAATGAACTTCCCACCACAGTTAGGACAGCCGAAACACGTCAATCTTTCGCCGTCGACTAAAGACACACTTCTTCAACCAATATCTAAAAAAAATCTAAAATAAAATAAAAATAAATAAAAATAATAATAATATCAACATCTATCTGGCCATCCTCAGTAAATATTATCAAACTCCTCTGACCTCGTCTGGTCTTTCCAAAGACCCAAGAGATGGGACAGTAATATACCGTAATTCCTCTAATAGTGACCTGCATTCAATTAAAACCGACTCTCTATTAATGACCGGGTGCGCTGTTGAGCTAAGCTATTATAAGCCGACCTCCTAATACAAACCGGGTTACTAATATACGCGTGAGCGAACCTCTCCTTACTTCCGTATGGAACACGGGTCGCACACAGCACGTAACACAACAACAACAGAGCAAGCATGGCTACCGGTACTAAACAGAGACGAAAGTTTGACGTTAAGTTTAAAGAGGAAGTTTTGAGGTATGCATAACTGGAGGATGGTCAAAAAAGTGAGCGAGGAGATGGAGACACTACTTTCCGAGTGGAAACGTTATGAGAGCTAACGTTGCTACCTACTGTTCCCGGAGCTGCTAACTGGCTAACGTTATGAGAGCTAACGTTGCTACCTACTGTTCCCGGAGCTGCTAACTGGCTAACGTTATGAGAGCTAACGTTGCTACCTACTGTTCCCGGAGCTGCTAACTGGCTAACGTTATGAGAGCTAACGTTGCTACCTACTGTTCCCGGAGCTGCTAACTGGCTAACGTTATGAGAGCTAACGTTGCTACCTACTGTTCCCGGAGCTGCTAACTGGCTAACGTTATGAGAGCTAACGTTGCTACCTACTGTTCCCGGAGCTGCTAACTGGCTAACGTTATGAGAGCTAACGTTGCTACCTACTGTTCCCGGAGCTGCTAACTGGCTAACGTTATGATAGCTAACGTTGCTACCTACTGTTCCCGGAGCTGCTAAGGTAAAGTTACTTGATTTCACTTTGAAAACGTTGAAATGACCAGTGACCACCTGTAATTGCACTGTTTACTATTTCATACAGTACTTGGTTTCAATAAATGAACCCAGTACATTTTGAAAATATAGGCCTCTCTCTTATACATGCCTCCTCCTAATAAAAGCCTGGTACCCGCTACAGTTGAAACAAATACAA
>NC_140166.1:139889656-139932156 GCF_963971535.1 Notolepis coatsorum | reverse complement strand
TAACGAAAAAACAAATGCACCCAGCATCTGACCAGGCCCCGCCCCAATGCCGTACTATAAGGCAGCAGGCGTGGTCACCACTCGCCCTTCCTCTATTTCGTTTCCATCATGGCGGATGCTTGCACCCTGTGAACTAGCGTTATGAAAAGTATAGAGAAATTGCGCAATGTTGAGTATTCGCCGGATATTTGCCAACCCCTGGAATCTTCTCGGCATGTTCCAAAGGCACGTCGGGTCTGTCCTGGTGTTTCCGCGTCTTGTGGCAGCAGATCGAGGGACAGCGTGCGAGGTTTGGCTATCGAGCTGACTCGCACACAGGTAGGCTCTGTGTCATCAGGCATTAACGCTGGTGTTAGTAATGCTGCTTGTTGTTATGTTAGACAACCGAGTTGTGTGTCGGCGCCAGGGGCGGGATGTCTGGGTGAACGTCCCTCTGAGTTGGACGTTTTCCAGGCGATCTTGGAGCGCGCTGCTAACACTAATGCTATAATGCTGGGTCACTGTTTTAATGTTCCCCGCCGTGGGATGTCACCGCTTTTCCCTCCTCTTAACCGGTTCATTGATGAAGGTCAGTCGGTAGCTAATGTGGGGGGTTTTGCTGAGACTTATTTACCCTTTTTACGGGTGAATGGGTTGACAACAGCGCGCAGGGCGGGTGTGCCGTGACTAGAGAGCCAGGTAGCATCGATCCTGTGCCCCGGCGGGGTTGAACGGTGTCCCACCCGGAAGCCGACGCTTGAGAGCAGGTCGGCCCGGCAGGTAGCAGTATGGACTGATGAGAGTTATACTGCCACAGGATGGAAATTAGCTGCGGCCAGTGTTGTGGCTCAGCTGACTGTTTTTCTGTCCACATTAGCGTCGGGTAGTGGGGCAACAGGACCAGCCGACGCTGAAAACATTTAGCATGTTTTTGGTGTTATAGAGATCTTGAATCAGTCGCAAGCTATAACTGCGGGGAGGATTAGGATGCTATCAACACTTGTTAATAGGCATTTCTGGTTGGAGCAGTCTCCTCTTGGGGAGGAAGAAAGGTTTCTTCTCCTCACGGCTCCTCTTTCCACGGAAGGACTCTTTGGTCGTTCTGCGGAGACGCGGGCGGTTGTTGACCTAGGTCCCACACCGCCTCACGCTATGCAGCCGTAGGTTGGAGCACGGCCTCGTCAGCAACTATGGCGAGGCCCTCGACAGGCGGTCGACATATAGATAGACATATTCATAATCCAACATATGTGTAAAGAAACAACATATTCCGATTGGAAGGACTCCCATCTCCTCCTTCCTGCTCGCGTCTCACACAGGGCTGAGCTGTGCCGAGGTGCCGCCAGGAGCGGAAGACCGCTGGTTCTCCAACATACAGCGGTGTGCTCTTCAGAATGTACCGGGAGAAACGTTTACTGTACCCCGCAGACATAATAAGCATATAAGCAGTGCTTACTAACATTATTAGTTACGCTATTTCAGACCGAATTAGTCATTAATTTGTCTAGCACAGTCTCTAACAGTGTAACAGTAAGAAGCATTTTGGATAAAAGTATTCTGTACTTCTGTATGACAACAATGTATGCCTTTCAAATGTTAAATGATAAATGATTAAATGATACACAGCAAAATCTACGCTCTCTCATCCCGCGTTCGCCAACGGCAGCGCGCTTGCCGCTGCGGCTGCCGCGGGGGCGTGCCACGCGCGTCACGTGGCCGTCGCGGCCAATCAGGCCAACCCCGGAAATCAAATACGTTGCGGAAGTGGTACACGCGTCCGGTCCGGGCTTTGGGGATTTACCTCAGCCGTACTCAGGGCCTCAGGGCTACCGATCAGCTTTTTATCTGTTACGGTGGCTCTCGTGCTGGTAAGGCACTGTCGAAACAGCGCCTGTCCCATTGGTTGTGCGAGGGCATTGCCCTTTGCTACACGTTGGCTGGTCTGGCCCCTCCTGGGGGTCTCAGGGCGCACTCCACTCGTGGGGTGGCGGCCTCTGCCGCCCTGTTAGGAGGGGCCTCGGTGGAGGACATCTGGTCCCTTCGTAAGGTTTTACCTCATGGATATGACCGGGGGTTCTGTCTCCCAGGCGGTTCTGAGGTCTGGAACCTCTCCTGCTTCCCGTCTTTCGGTGGGGTAGCAGAGGTGTGTGGGTGTGGACCACGAGGTGTTGTGTCACACGTGGTCCCGCCTGTGCTGTGCGTTTGGAGGTTTCTAGTTCCCTCTTTTTCGCACTTGGGTGGAGTTGACTGCCGCCCACTCTTCACTAGGAAGGAGGGGTGACGGGACTCCCCTCCCCCCTGATGTGGGCTTTCGGGTCCTCAGGGGGTGCATTTGTCGGTCCTCGCGTCTGCTCTGTCCCCATATCTCGATGGCGAAAAGCAGGACGCGATTCGCCAGTACGACTATATAACGATAGGTTATGTATATAACCTAGTTATATGAGTACTGGCTGAGCGTCCTGCTCTTAGCGCGCCCTGAGGTCCCTTGGGAAACTTTTCTGATGGAAACTTTTTCCGAGGAAGGGCGAGTGGTGACCACGCCTGCTGCCTTATAGTACGGCATTGGGGCAGGGCCTGGTCAGATGCTGGGTGAATTTGTTTTTTCGTTAATGAAGTACAGTAGGTACTGGAGATGAGGTACATCTCGATGGCGAAAAGCAGGACACTCAGCCAGTACTCATATAACTAGGTTATATACATAACCTATCGTTAACCCTTTCACTACCACACTACAGAAGGTTAACCCTTTCACTACCACACTACAGAAGGTTAACCTTTCACTACCACACTACAGAAGGTTAACCCTTTCACTACCACACTACAGAAGGGTAACCCTTTCACTACCACACTACAGAAGGTTAACCTTTCACTACCACACTACAGACGGTTCCACACTACAGAAGGTTAACCCTTTCACTACCACATTACAGACGGTTAACCTTTCACTACCACACTACAGCCGGTTAACCTTTCACTACCACACTACAGACGGTTAACCTTTCACTACCACACTACAGAAGGTTAACCTTTCACTACCACACTACAGCCGGTTAACCTTTCACTGCCACACTACAGAAGGTTAACCCTTTCACTACCACATTACAGACGGTTAACCTTTCACTACCACACTACAGAAGGTTAACCCTTTCACTACCACACAACAGAAGGTTAACCCTTTCACTACCACACTACAGAAGGTTAACCATTTCACTACCACACTACAGAAGGTTAACATTTCACTACCACACTACATAATGTTAACCCTTTCACTACCACACTACAGAAGGTTAACCCTTTCACTACCACACTACAGACGGTTAACCATCTGTAGTGTGATAGTGAAAGGGTTAAGTTAGGTAGGTTATTTACTGAGATGGGAAAACACCAGATACCAATGAGCGGACTTGGCCGCCAGCAGTCTGAGCAGGTTGATGTTTGTCTGCCCAATTAAAGAACAAGCAACCGTTATTGAACCAGGCAGGTCAATCAAGAACAAATCATTATTTACAATGACATCCTGAGGAGAGGACAAAAGGGCCTCTCGAAGGGTAACAAAAAGGTTTTGTCAAAACACAAGGTTAAACAAAGACCAAAGCTTTATTTTGATCCTCCACCAACTAAGTTAATGTGAGATACGATTTCCTGTATATACTGTGATTATATATCAGTCATCAAATGTCTCATCCAATTACAATGCTTATTTGTAAGGCTGGGACGATATGCCATTTGGAAGAATCGATAAATTGGGAATTTCTTTCCGATAAATATAGATTTTTTTTATTATTAATTTGCATTAAAAAAAAGAAAAGAAAAAGGTTTGTTCGTGTGTGTGTGTGTGTGTGTCACGTGCACTCACTGTAGTTTTTGCGATTCTGTAGTTGGCCCACGACACACACAAACAAACTAACGTTAAATAATAATTTTTTTTTATTTTAAACTTTTTTTATAATTTCTTTTACACATGCAAGATAATTTATAAGTGACGCGCAGTTCACGCAGTTATTGATAATTATTGATAAATCGATAAGTGGTCTCAGCCTTCTTTATTTGGAACTAAATGTTTTATAATATGTTGTGTATGCATGTGTTGCATGTGTTGACAGGCAGATTGTATTCTATGGTACCTTGTTTTGGACCTATAAATAAATCACAGTGGGCTAGATCAATATTTGTTTTCACACTTGGGTAGTTTGCTCGAGCATGTATGTGATGCCGTCAAATGGCAACCTCTAGGCAAAAAGCCCCGCTTGGGATTACACTTTGTTCAGTATTTTGTTTTGGTCTGACGTATGGGTTGGAGTTTAGTAACGTATTACTGTGAATTAGGGATAGGCATCGATTTTTTTTTATGTTGAAATAGTCGTTAAATTATGAGAAATCAAATCAAATATAGTTTTGTCTCCAAAAGTCACTTGTTTTTACCGGAGACTACACTGTGTGTGTGTAGTGTATTGAGAGGGGGCCCTATTAACTGTTACATAGTGACGGCTGGTCCATAGAGGGCGCTAGGGCGTCGCCCCCCCCTGGTGGAGAGAGAAGAAGAAGGAAGAAATAGTAGTTTTGGATTTTAGATTTCGACCCCTAAAAATATAATAAATTTTTTTTAAATAAATAATAATTACTCATTTTAAGTATGTTTGTGTTTAAAATGCACAATGACGTGTAATATATCAAATATAAATCATTGTTTGTGCGTCCTATTCATCTCCCCCTCTCTCTTCTCGGGTGCTAGAAATCAGTGCCAGCGTCAGTGCGTAACTCAGCCAATTGAAAATTTCACAGGGCAACATGAATGAATTTAGCAACTAAATTAATCCAATCAGCGTCTTCAAATATGATGCCTGTGGGCGCTTTTCTCTAGCGCCTGAAGTAGAGTCATTGTCTATTCTCTTCACTCTATTAAAAGAAATTATAAAAAAAAGTTTAAAATAAAGAAAAATTATTATTTAACGTTAGTTTGTTTGTGTGTGTGTCGTGGGCCAACTACAGCATCGCAAAAACTACAGTGAGTCCACCAGGAAAATCCCACCCGCTCCGCTCCTCTACTAGTTGTTGTCACAGGTCTATGGTGGTTGTAACCTGTTGTCGTCGTCGTCGGACATTGATAATAATCACAATATACTGTACATTCAGACAGTGTTGGACTTGGATCAAACAATGGATTTATATAGACACGTTTATGAAGTTCAATTTTAAATAGATTACGGCTTGGACAAGTTGGACAACATCACCATCAAGGCTGTATGCTCGAAGCAAGGTAAGCACAGTATAATATGCATGTAATAAATAGTTTGTTAATACATTTTTCACTGTGCTCCTACATTTCTTTGTGTGCTCCTACATTTCTTTGTGTGCTCCTACATTTTTTTGTGTGCTCCTACATTTTTTTTTAAATTTAGGAGCAAATGTGCTCCTTCGGAAAAAAGGTTAGCATAGAGCCCTGCATTCCCATGTGTACATTTCTAAATTCAGTTTTTACCCCTCTGCAGTGAGCCTCATCAACAAGGCTCGGGACCCCCACTGTGTTACATTAACACACCCCATGGGACTATATATTTGTATATCAGTATATGCAATCACAACTCTTCATATTTGTTCATACTTCACTGTTCATACTTTTTGCACATTGCTGCTCAATTGCACATTTAACAGTGCCCTGTTAAATAGTCCATCCTGTAAATAGTCAACACTGTATTGTTATTTTTATTCTCACTAGTGTATATACCTGACCACATCGTGTGCAGTTGTACAGCCATGGCCTATTCCTATGTTTATTTAAATTGTATAATTCTATTATATTCTATTGTGCTTCTATGTTCATTTGATTTATATTCCATTTGATTTGATTCCACTTAAAAACATATTTTTTATTCTAGTATATCCGTCAATGTCGCACCAAAAACAACCAAATCAAATTCCTTGTATACTACTTGGCAATAAAGACCTTTCTGATTCTGATTCTGATTCTGACTCCGGGTTCAACCCTTCTGCCTGTGATCTGTTACATAGCAGGTATCTTGGTTCTTGGTATTGGGTCTGTCTGTCTGTCTGTCTGTCTGTCTGTCTGTCTGTCTGTCTGTCTGTCTGTCTGTCTGTCTGTCTGTCTGTCTGTCTGTCTGTCTGTCTGTCTGTCTGTCTGTCTGTCTGTCTGTCTGTCTGTCTGT
This sequence comes from Notolepis coatsorum, assembly GCF_963971535.1. Classification (NCBI taxonomy): domain Eukaryota; kingdom Metazoa; phylum Chordata; class Actinopteri; order Aulopiformes; family Paralepididae; genus Notolepis; species Notolepis coatsorum. The sequence continues at coordinate 139,926,013 of NC_140166.1, read as the reverse complement.
CTGTCTGTCTGTCTGTCTGTCTGTCTGTCTGTCTGTCTGTCTGTCTTTCTGTCTGTCTGTCTGTCTGTCTGTCTGTCTGTCTGTCTGTCTGTCTGTCTGTCTGTCTGTCTGTCTGTCTGTCTGTCTGTCTGTCTGTCTGTCTGTCTGTCTGTCTGTCTGTCTGTCTGTCTGTCTGTCTGTCTGTCTGTCTGTCTGTCTGTCTGTCTGTCTGTCTGTCTGTCTTTCTGTCTGTCTGTCTGTCTGTCTGTCTGTCTGTCTGTCTGTCTGTCTGTCTGTCTGTCTGTCTGTCTGTCTGTCTGTCTGTCTGTCTGTCTGTCTGTCTGTCTGTCTGTCTGTCTGTCGTCTGTCTGTTCCCCTTCTTTGCAGGGCTATAACCTTTTTAATTGTATTGCTAAATTGACATTACTATGGCCCATTCAACATCAAGTATCTATTGTTCAGGGTGTAGCACCGTTGTAACTGAGGGGTACAATTCCCTGACTGTATTACTAGATATGATACTTACTACCACTACCTTTGTACTTAATATTCGGCCACCCAGTACACGGCATAAATATATTATGATGAACACTGTCACGTAGATGAAACGGATCCAACACAAATGTACGAATTAGAAATAGGTCTTTATTTCTACACAGCGATGGTGTGTAGAGCAAGCACTTAATCAAATCAATCACATTTATGAATGGAATTAGTATGCACTTTTATGGCAAGAGTATTCGTCGGTATATCAATAGAGAATGTCCAATCTCTAAAGGCGCAGGTGGTACATATACGACCTGGAATAGTTTAAGGAATAACAGCAATGATACTTTAATGATTATATACTGGATACACTAGAGGGGGTTAATCCGGTCGCTTGTAAGCCGACAGGAGTAGGAAGGGGGGGGGGGGTAGAATCCGACTGCCTCATCCGGCCAAGGGTATCCCAGGTGAACCCACTGTAGTGCCGTTCAATGCGCCGGCGATCCTTGGACCACAGATGAAAGCAGGTGGACTCTTTGTGGGCCGGCGTCATCCGGTCCACGGAGGAGAGACGTGAAGCGACCTCGTCTTGCAGAGCGTCTCCTCACCTTGCGTCCTCTCCAGGGGGGGGGGTTCCAACACACGGCAGTGTCGGGGGTCTTTATCCATGGAATAATCAATGTATACAAAGCATAATCCGTGCCTGGGAAGGCGGGCTGTCGTCGGTAGAATAATCCGGTATACAGGTCCACTCGCTCGTCGGCTCTGGGGCTCCTCGGGTGCAGCTTCACTTGGGGTCAACCACCCTGGGTAAGCAGCCAGTTCTCTGCCCGAAACGATGGGGTACTGACTACGGTAGTATTCTCACCGCACGAAGCACTATATTAACAGACTATTATTAGCTTAATAGACTACGTCCAACTCGACGATATAGTGCCAAATATGACTATTCAAATATTAATATACACGATGTCTCAATACCGATGGTAGGCGAACTTGGCCTTACTCCCACACGTGGCGTCGCGGGGAGGCTTTACGTCTGTGACTCTATTGGAGGGTAAGAAACTGGACTGAAAAGAAAGTCCTACTTTAGTAGCGCAGTATATATACGCACTATGAACAAATAGTCCCGTTAGTGGTGCGGTAGCCAGATTCCTACGCGGAACTAGGACTTGTTCGTACATGTGGAGCGGTACGTTTGAACTGGGTCTGAGGGGTATGGCAGCCTGGCACCAAGGTCTCGACCAATAGTAGAATGGAGACTATTATGGGATGTTCAGTAGGCTAGAATGGATATTCAATGCATATTGTACAAGGAATATACAAGGGATATCAGGGAATATTAGAGAATATACAAATACAATTAAATATATATAAATAAATATATATATTCGGTTTAATCTGGCCCTTCACAACAGCCACCCCCTGAATAGGTCCCAGACCTAATCAGTTAAACAGAGACAGATTAATCGCGTTGTCTATTTACACATAAGGGTTTGCTGTAGGGGTCAGTCAACTTCACAAAGTCATAGGGTTGTAGGGTCATGGTCATCATCGATTGTGTCTGGGAGTCGAGGCAGTTCTATGAGCCTCGCCACGGGACGGGTGTAAGTGCGACCCTGGACAAGCACTTCAGCTGCTCGGACCTTGCCGTCGGCACCGGTGATCACTTTGCTTACGCGGCCGGCCGGCCACATAGCTCTGGGCAGTGATTGATCAATAATCATGACGACTGTTCCTTCTGTCAAATTGTCTCTCTCCTTTACCCACTTCTGGCGGGTCTGTAGAGACGGTAGGTAGTGCAGTAGGAAACTGTTCCAAAACTTGTCGGCTAATACTTGGCTGTACCTCCACATTCGTCGGCCGTTCGCTTCTTCAGGCCGGTACATTGTCTGGGGTAATGCAGGATCTAGCCGCCCCATCAGGAGTGTGTTGGGGGTAACTGGGTCGATATCCGCCACATCACTGGAGACATATCCGAGGGGCTTCGAGTTAAGTACTCCCTCAATCTCCGTGAGGACTGTCATTAGGACTTCTTCCGCCACAGTCTGGGCCCCAAGTACTGCGTACAGGGCTGTCTTTATGGAGCGCACTTCTCGTTCCCAAGTGCCACCGAAGTGGGGTGCGTTTGGGGGGTTGAATTGGAAATCAACCTGTGCTGGAGCGAGGTGGGTCTTAAGTTCTGGGCCCATAGCTTGGAAGCTCTCTCTCAGCTCTCTTTCGCCGCCTTTGAAGTTTGTCCCATGATCGGACAATAGGGTAGACGGTCTTCCTTTCCGTGATGTGAATCTACGGAAGGCCATAAGGAATGAGTCTGTGCTCATGGTCGGGAGAAGCTCGATGTGTATCGCTCTGGTGGTCATGCATTTGAATACAATACCCCACCGCTTCTCGGTTCCTCTTCCTTTCTTTATGTGCAGCGGGCCAAAGCAGTCCATACCCGTTGAGTGGAATGGCTTGTCACCGATTCGGAGGCGACATGGAGGAAGGTCAGCCATCCTTGGTATGCTGGGCTGCGCGCGCCACTTGCGGCAGTCTAGACATGTTCGCTGGAAGCGTCGTACCGCCTCTCTTCCTTGTAGGATCCAGTAACGACGTCTGATTTCCGCGAAGACTCTTTCTGCTCCTGCGTGATGTACATCCTCATCGTATTTCTTTATAATCAGCTCTGTGACCTTGTGTCGGCTGTTCAATACGATCGGGTATTTAATGTCATCCGGTAGATTGGGGGCTCTGCGTAGGCGACCACCCACTCTGATGAGGGTTTGAGCGTCGCTCTCGGGGGCCAGATGAATTAATCTGCTGTCGGATGGGACGGGCTTTCCTCCCTGTAGACAGGCCAATTCATCGGGGAACGAGTCTCTCTGGGCTCGCTGCAGTAGAAGCAATTCTGCTTCCTCGTAGTTAGCTGCTGACATATCAGCGGGGGACTTGCACTCCGGGTGGTACCGCAGGAATGTTCTTTGTTGTGCACTCTCTATGGACATGCAATCGTCTATGTTAGGGTCGGTGGAGGCTACGGTGCTCAATCCACAGAACACAGACTTCTTATTTTCCACCTCCTCTGGACTTGCTTCCCTCGGGATAGGCATGGGCCACTGTCCTTCCGGGAGTCTTAGGAATGCGGGGCCGTCACTGTAGACATTGCGACGGGTGAGGTCATCCAGGGGCATCCCCCGGGTGATGACGTCAGCTGGGTTCTGTTTTGTATCAACGTAGCGCCACTCTGTTTCTCCGGTTAACTCTTCGGTTAAGTCTTGAATCTCGGTGACTCTGACTCCCACGAAGACTTTGTACTTGCATGAGTCCGATTTGATCCAGGCGAGTACCGTCGTGGAATCTGACCACAGGATTGTTCCAGACACCGGTATGGTGAGCTCACGTTGGATGAGCGTGGCTAGGTGCGCTCCGGCTAGGGCTGCGCAGAGCTCTAGACGTGGGATAGATTGTTGCTTGCGTGGGGCTATTCTCGAGCGGGCGAGGACAAATGCTGTGTAGATCTCTCCCCCCTGGTCTTGGGCCCGCAAGTAGGCTACTGATCCGTATGCGACCTCTGAGGCGTCACTGAAGACGTGTAAGTCCATTTTACATGTCTCTGGCCTCACCGTGGGTGGGAAGTAGCTTCGGCGCATATTAACGCCTGGGAGTGAGTGGAGCTCCATCTCCCACTCTCTCCAGGTGGATGCAAGGTGTGCGGGAATGGGGTCGTCCCAGCCCTGGTCCTTGTCCCACAATGCTCGTACAATCATTTTTGCCCTGGTGGTGTACGGTAGAATACATCCTAGCGGGTCATATTGTCGGGCGAGTGTTGTGTACACACTCCGTCTGGTGGTCGGCGCCGCCGCCGGCCTTCCCTGCTCCGTAGTCAGGGGCTTGTGTCTGTAGTGAAGCGAATCTGTTTTGAATCGCCACACCAATCCCAGGGTCATCTCCTGGGCTTCTCCCGGGATTGTAGCCATCCAGGTCTCGCTGCTGGCTGCCTTGTCCTCGGAGGAGAGGCTGCGCAGTACTTGCGGATCGCTGCTGGCCCACTGCCTGAGATCAAAGCCGCCTTTGATCAATGAGGCGCGGAGTTTAATCAGGAGAGCCTCGGCTTCTTCTTGGGTTGAAAGGCTTTGTAGACAGTTGTCTACGTAGAAGCTGTTCTTTACGCTGTGTCGGACCTCTTCGTCCGCTGCTGGGTCCTCTGCTACATGTTTCTGTAGTGCAAATGTAGCACAGCAGGGGCTGCACGTCGTTCCGAAGGGGAGGACTTCCCATTGGTAGATGGCTGGGTGCTCATCTCCTGGCTTCTCTCTCCATAGGAACCGTAACAGGGGCTTGTCCGCCTCTACTAATCTCACCTGCAGGAACATTCCTTTAATGTCCCCGCTGATGGCCACCTTTTCCTGGCGGAAGCAGAGTAGAACGCCGAGTAGGGAGGGGCCGAGTGTGGGACCGGGCAGTAACTCTTTATTCAGATTTTGGGATCCGATCTGGTAGCTGCAGTTAAATACTATGCGGTCTTTACCGTTGTGATGGACCTTGTGGTGAGGCACGTACCACGATTCAGTGGTCTGGTCAGCCTCTTTAATGTCCATCTTTGTGACGTGTCCCGCTGTGATGAGCTTCTCAATCTCAGCGCGGTATACACTCTCTTGGGCGGGGTTCTTGGCTAAGCGCCGCTCCGTGTTCAGCAGGTACCGTTCTGTGGCGTCTGTCTTGGCGTGGAAAGTAGGCATTCCTTCTCGCCGCAGGAGTGGCGTGGCGTATCTCAACACGCCGTTGACCGGGACTCTCTTGGTCCCTGTCTCGAGGAGGTGAATGGCGTAAATGTCATCTTTAGAGCGAATGTCTTTCTTTCCGTTCTTAAAGGGCATTTGTTCCAAGGTCCATAGCCGCTCTACGTGTTGCAGGAGTGCGGTTTCTCCCTCTGTGACTCGGGAGTGGAGACATCTAGTGGCTGTACTTCGGTTGAGAGATTTGGCGAGCGGGCCTTGGAGAGTCCATCCCAAACGGGTCTCGACTGCTGCAGGACAGCCTCGGGGTCCGGTATGAACCCGGTCTATCGGGACAATGAGGTCTGCATGGTCGGAGCCTATCAACAGGGTCGGCATAGCATTGTCTATGAGCGGGATCGGTAACTTGCGCAGATGTGCATATTTCTCCATCAGCTTGGCGACGGGGTATGTGTACCGCGACAGTCCTATTTCTTGGCTGGTGAAAGCGTCTGCAATCTGGTACCGTCGCTCAGGCTGGCCGCTTGCTGCGATAGAGAATGAGACATTCTCGCCCTTTATCGTCTTCAAATCTCGTCTTATTGTCCGAATTGTCATTTGGGTTTCGCTTCCCCGCAGCCCTAGCTGGGCCGCAGCGGAGGCGAGCAGCAGGGTCTTCTCTGACCCGTCATCGAGGACGGCGTAAGTGTCCAGGACTTTATTCTGGTAGCTTAGTGTCACACGCACTACTTTTAGGAGTACTCGGGCTCCACTGCTGCTGGCGGGATCGATGTACATGACGCTCGCTTTGCGGCTGGATGGTGCGGGTGAAGGGCGCCGTCTGTTACTGTCGTGAAGTATGTCCAGATGGGCTCCATCGCACTTGGTGCACCTTTTCTTTAAGCGGCATTCGGCTGCCATGTGTGAGCGCGCACAGCGAAAACAGCGCTTGTTGGATTTTATCCATTGACTTGCTTCCTCCGCGTTCAGCTTGGGGAAGGAGTCACATTGCGCTAGCCAGTGTTCTTTCTCACAGTAGGGGCACACTATCTTCCACTTCTCCGTTCTGGAGGGGGTACTGTGGCTCCTGCTGCTCGGTACTGACTCCGATTGGTGCATCACAGTCACCGATCTTCTTCCATCATTTAGTCGTCTGGTTCCTTCTCTGGAGCCAGGGGTGCTCCGTCCGAATGTATCTAGCCGTAGGCTGCTGACTTCTCTCGCCAGGAAGTCTGCTAGATCGAGGAGGTTCGGTTCGGGGCCATTCGGGTCTCTGTGGTCCCTCTGCCGCCTAAAGCGCTCCTGACGAGCGGGCGGCAGCTTCTCCAGAATCCTTTCCACATTTGAGTTGGCGTAAAGTTCATGCCTCCCCTTCTCTCTTTGCGCTCCCAACATCCCTACCAGGGACTGCACTCTGATGGACAGGTCGTCCAGTGCTCGATTGTCTATTGCTGGGGGTAAGCGGTCGATGTGTCGGATCTCCTGGATCACGTAATCCCATATGCGCCCATACCTCTGGTCCAATGCTACCAGCGCTGCTGTGTATGGGGTGGTGGAAGTCGCGTAGGCGAGCGCTATATTATGTGCGCGGGGTACCTTTAAGTGCTTCAGTAGGATGGCGTATTTGTGGCGTTCATCCAATACATCCACCAACATGGTCTCCAGACACATGCGGAGTTCTGTATACTGGGCCCGGTTCTCTTGGGTGAAGTCGGGTACCATAGGCGTGCCAATGTATGACGCTGACTGTGGATACATCGGCGAGCGTTGGGGGAGAGGCCTCCTAGGCGAGTCTCCTCCCGCTCCTTGGTATGGGCTGGTACCGGCAGTGTACCATGGCCCGCTTGTCCAGGTGCTGTTCCTCGGTGCGGGTCGTGCGTCGTGCTCACCCGTGTATAGAGTCGGGGGTCTGTAGCGCAGCTCCGCGGGAGTATAGCCTGGGCTGTACCGGACCTCCTGGTCCGGTAGAGTACTGTGCTGTCTTCGGGCGTGGTTCTCCTCCTCTTCCTCTTCGTCTTCAGTTAGGTCATCCAGTGCTTGTAGTCTCTGGTTTAGCCTCTCCACAGGATATGCTGCTCCTTCCCGGTTGCTAGGTCTCGCTTGGACCGGTGGGGGGAGGTGGTCTGTGGGGGGTATAGACCTCGTCTGTTGGTCAAGTTCAGGGTTGTTTACTCGGCTAGGGGATGCCGCCCTGGAGGTGTGTCTAGACGAGTTCCTGGAGCCTCTGGCGGAGGGAGAGGGTGTTGTCCGTCTGATCAGCTGTTCTATTAGTTGCGACTGCTGTCTGTCGCGCGCTGCGTCCCGTTGAGCACCGGCTCGTTCTCGGGCCACATTCTCTTCCATCTGAATGCGTCTTATTTCTAGACGTATCTGCTCGTGTTCGCTTCGCTGCTGGATCTGCAGTCGGTCGCGTTCAGCAGCGGCGTTCAGGCTGATGAGGAAGGCCTGCTGTAGGGTCCTCTCTGCCTCGCTGGGAGAAGGCGGTTGTATAGGGGAGCCTTCCCTCGGGGTACTCCTTGCGGAGCCTTGGAGCTCTATCTCCACGGTGCTCTCCCCGTCTTCTTCCGTGCCGAGTTCTCTCTCGGTAGCGTTGTATTCCTCCCGGGACTCATCGGGGACTACTTCTTCAGTACTGGCGGGGTGTGAAGTCATGTCTGGTTCCCACTGGTCCCCACCGTGAACTTGGTCAGTTACATTAGAGCCCGTAGGGGCCTCTATGGTCGGGGTAGTCTGGGCGTTGGGGTTAGACATACTTTTACTTTCTAGTTTTACCGCGTTTACTGTTAGTAGAAGACTAGGTTGTTGACTGACAGCGTAGGCCTCTAAGTACTGAGGGAGCCGTCGTTCGCGCTGCGGGCGTTGGTTAGGAGGATCGTTTCGTGGAGTGTTCATCATAGGCCATTTCAATATTAATAACACTATATTAATATTACACTGATTACCATCCGGCTCGAAGGACCAATTGTAACTGAGGGGTACAATTCCCTGACTGTATTACTAGATATGATACTTACTACCACTACCTTTGTACTTAATATTCGGCCACCCAGTACACGGCATAAATATATTATGATGAACACTGTCACGTAGATGAAACGGATCCAACACAAATGTACGAATTAGAAATAGGTCTTTATTTCTACACAGCGATGGTGTGTAGAGCAAGCACTTAATCAAATCAATCACATTTATGAATGGAATTAGTATGCACTTTTATGGCAAGAGTATTCGTCGGTATATCAATAGAGAATGTCCAATCTCTAAAGGCGCAGGTGGTACATATACGACCTGGAATAGTTTAAGGAATAACAGCAATGATACTTTAATGATTATATACTGGATACACTAGAGGGGGTTAATCCGGTCGCTTGTAAGCCGACAGGAGTAGGAAGGGGGGGGGGGTAGAATCCGACTGCCTCATCCGGCCAAGGGTATCCCAGGTGAACCCACTGTAGTGCCGTTCAATGCGCCGGCGATCCTTGGACCACAGATGAAAGCAGGTGGACTCTTTGTGGGCCGGCGTCATCCGGTCCACGGAGGAGAGACGTGAAGCGACCTCGTCTTGCAGAGCGTCTCCTCACCTTGCGTCCTCTCCAGGGGGGGGGGTTCCAACACACGGCAGTGTCGGGGGTCTTTATCCATGGAATAATCAATGTATACAAAGCATAATCCGTGCCTGGGAAGGCGGGCTGTCGTCGGTAGAATAATCCGGTATACAGGTCCACTCGCTCGTCGGCTCTGGGGCTCCTCGGGTGCAGCTTCACTTGGGGTCAACCACCCTGGGTAAGCAGCCAGTTCTCTGCCCGAAACGATGGGGTACTGACTACGGTAGTATTCTCACCGCACGAAGCACTATATTAACAGACTATTATTAGCTTAATAGACTACGTCCAACTCAACGATATAGTGCCAAATATGACTATTCAAATATTAATATACACGATGTCTCAATACCGATGGTAGGCGAACTTGGCCTTACTCCCACACGTGGCGTCGCGGGGAGGCTTTACGTCTGTGACTCTATTGGAGGGTAAGAAACTGGACTGAAAAGAAAGTCCTACTTTAGTAGCGCAGTATATATGCGCACTATGAACAAATAGTCCCGTTAGTGGTGCGGTAGCCAGATTCCTACGCGGAACTAGGACTTGTTCGTACATGTGGAGCGGTACGTTTGAACTGGGTCTGAGGGGTATGGCAGCCTGGCACCAAGGTCTCGACCAATAGTAGAATGGAGACTATTATGGGATGTTCAGTAGGCTAGAATGGATATTCAATGCATATTGTACAAGGAATATACAAGGGATATCAGGGAATATTAGAGAATATACAAATACAATTAAATATATATATATAAATAAATATATATATTCGGTTTAATCTGGCACAACAACCGTTATACTTTTTCATTCACATATTCATACTAAAATACGGTCTAAAGTATAAATATGTCTTTATCGTTTTCTGCAGCTTTCTGCAGAACGTGATTTGTAGCCCTAAATGCATTATATTGATGATTGTATACAGTTTGATAGCGATTGACGCGAGATAAAACATTTCAAATGGACGTGCTTCTAGAAGTTACTACTTATCATCTGATGTTGACCGGATGGGGGGGGGGGGTCGTTTATAATTCCGTGTAACGGGATCAAAGATGGAGGGTGTTCGTTTGCATCTTCTAACTACACTCCCTCAAGACCCCTACGCTCTGCATCTTCTAACTACACACCTTCAAGACCCCTACGCTCTGCATCCTCTAACTACACACCCTCAAGACCCCCAAGCTCTGCATCTTCTAACTACACACCCTCAAGACCCCTACGCTCTGCATCTTCTAACTAATCACCCTCAAGACCCCCAAGCTCTGCATCTTCTAACTACACACCCTCAAGACCCCTACGCTCTGCATCTTCTAACTAATCACCCTCAAGACCTCTACGCTCTGCATCTTCTAACTACACACCCTCAAGACCCCTACGCTCTGCATCTTCTAACTACACACCCTCAAGACCCCTACGCTCTGCATCTTCTAACTACACACCATCAAGACCCCTATGCTCTACATCTTCTAACTACACACCCTCAAGACCCCTACACTCTGCATCTTCTAACTACACACCCTCAAGACCCCTACGCTCTGCATCTTCTAACTACACACCCTCAAGACCCCTACGCTCTGCATCTTCTAACTACACACCCTCAAGACCCCTACGCTCTGCATCTTCTAACTACACACCATCAAGACCCCTACGCTCTGCATCTTCTAACTACACACCCTCAAGACCCCTACACTCTGCATCTTCTAACTACACACCCTCAAGACCCCTACGCTCTGCATCTTCTAACTACACACCCTCAAGACCCCTACGCTCTGCATCTTCTAACTACACACCATCAAGACCCCTACGCTCTGCATCTTCTAACTGCACACCCTCAAGACCCCTACGCTCTGCATCTTCTAACTACACACCCTCAAGACCCCTACACTCTGCATCTTCTAACTACACACCCTCAAGACCCCTACGCTCTGCATCTTCTAACACATGTGGTAGATTTTAATAGACATAGATCATAACCATCATTGTTTATAAGAAAGGTCATAAGATTAAGTTTTGATTAGGAAAACAGCTGCACTACTAGTCAGCCAACCGAATACATTCTTCTGGTGATCAAAGTACTCCAACCTTTTGCCCTGTGTACCCCTCACAAAAGAGTTGTGTGTCTATGGCCACTCAAAATAGCCTGTTGTAAAAGACACTGTTTGAACAAGATAACCTTCTGCCCCTTAGGGAGTGATTGAACAATAGAAGCCATCTGGTTCCTAGGGTGGGACAGGAAGGAGAAGTCCTAGCGAACACAATGAGGTGATAAGGTTAACAGGGTCAAAGTGCCCATGAAGTGTTATACGGCCTGGGGGACACAAGGACATGCAACTGTTAACTTATGTGTGCTTACTGAGGTAGAATGTTTATCATCAATGTGAGACTATTAGGCTGGAGCTTAGTAAATGAAAGCTAAAAGTATAAACTGTGTAAAACCAGATGATGTAAGTTAAAATATAATCAGGCTTGTTTACATTGGGGTAAGAATTCTGAAGTCATACTAAAACTATGTAATTAGTTTTCACTTAAAGTGAAAATAGGTTATAATGATAAGAAATGTGTTTAAAAATGATATCTCTGGGTTCATGGAACTAATGGTAATTCAAATATAGATATTAGGAAATGAATAAATGCAATGTATTAAGGTAGATTGTTAGATTGAATGAAACAAATGAAAGTATATATTGTTGACTGTGTAAGGACCGCCTCCGTTTGCATTCAAACATAGAGAGGCTGTGATTGGACAAACCACAGCTTATGATGTCATCACAAAGAGACGCTGGGCCTTGGGATATAATGGGATGTTGTGATGGGGAGAGGGACTCTGGAAACCCAACTCAACAGGACAACACCTACCATCTCATCCACATCAAGGCGGGCAGGTCAGCAGGAGAACAAAGGACATCGCTTTTGGAGGGAAAACAGAACTATACTTTGTTCATTCAGCCAGAGAACAAAGCTCATCAACAACTATCATTCTTTATCTACTGTAATATTAGTCTGGTTGTGATCAAGACGGCATAGTGTCTTTGATCACAATTATAGCATTCTTTATTGTAATTTGTATACAACTCTTAACTTTGATTAAACAGCTGTTGCTAACTACCTTTTCCTCCTGATTTCTCCGCCTGCACCGCTGAGAAGTTCATAAGTAATTCCCAGAGCTTTAGAGTTATTGAAACAACGCAGAGTACTAACCACCCGGTTCTGGTACAGAGCAGAACCGTTATTAGCTTCGGAATCTACTTCACACACCCTCAAGACCCCTACGCTCTGCATCTTCTAACTACACACCCTCAAGACCCCTACGCTCTGCATCTTCTAACTACACACCCTCAAGACCCCTACGCTCTACATCTTCTAACTACACACCCTCAAGAGCCCTCCGCTCTACATCTTCTAACTACACACCCTCAAGACCCCTATGCTCTTCTACATCTTTTAACTACACACCCTCAAGATCCCTATGCTCTGCATCTTCTCGCCGCCTCAGACCCACTCCTATCCGAGCTCCTGGAAGGAGCTCAAATAAAATTAAAGGACTCAAATTAAGCTAATTCAGGCCATTGATTATGGCGTGCGTAGGGCTTGCTTGACCTTGCTGTGAAGTAATTGTGGCATAGTATCCATCCACGTGTCAAGTCAAGTTCAGTACCATAGAACAGTGCTTCCCAATCCTCTCCTCGAAGCACCCCAGCCGTTCAATGTATTTGTTAAATTCCACCACCAGCACACCTGATTCAACTAATAAAGGGCTAGTTAAGATAAGATAAGATAAGATATTCCTTTATTAATCCCCTTGGGGAAATTCCAGCGACACACACATACAGCTCAACGTCTCATTAATAATAACAACATCACAATCATTACATTTTTACAGTAACAACGGCACAGCATAAATTCAACAGACATGTACATTTGTTGACACATGTCATCTACAGAAGGCCTGAGACGCCATATGCGATAGTCCGGCTGCAACAACACTAAGTAGTACATGAAAACAAAGTGTCGTCGCGCCAGGTGGCGGGAGGGAGGGAAGGAGGGAGGGAGGGGCTGGATCGGGGGAGGCTGGGGGATAGGACTTGGGTAATGAAACAGTCTTAGGGCCCCCCCTCCAGCGCGCGTAGGAGGCTGCCGTCCAGATAAGGCATAGGCGCCAGGCGTACACGCGGGAGGGGGAATTGGGTAGAGAATGGGGGTGGAGGGAGGGGGGGACGGGGGCCTCATCAATCTCAAAGTTGAATCAGGTGTGCTGGTGGTGGAATTTAACAAATACATGGAACGGCTGGGGTGCCTCGAGGAGAGGTTTGGGAACCACTGCCTTAGAAAGCTGGATACAGAATCTGTGTTCTGCTTCCAGTCCAGCTTACTGTCCAGGTGAACGCCAAGATATTTATAGGACTGGCTATTTCAACCTCCTGCCCCCTAATGATGACAGGAGAGACATTCACCTTCTTCCTACTGAAGTTGATGACCAACTCCTTGGTTTTTTCTATGTTTAGTTCCAAAAAATTGGCATCGCACCAGTGGACAAATGAGTCAATCTCCTTTTTATAGACCCGATTGTGATGATTAAGGATGTTATGATTACTTTGCACCACTAGGTGTCAGTATGATAGGCTCTGATAAGTAGAACATCCAGGAAGTAAGAAGGGCCATCTGGAGATAACATGTAACTTGTGCTGTGGTAGTAAAATAAAGTACTGGTGTTCATGAGCAAGGACTCAACTCATAATTGAACCACTGAACAAAACATGGTACCAGGAGTAAAAACTACATTGTGACAGGTGGCATGGATTCCTTAAAGCCACCGGAGAGTTTGAAACTAACTGGAAATGTCGACAGCAACTGGCGTACCTTCAAACAGCAGTTCCAGCTATACCTTGTGGCCTTGGGACTGGAAAACAAGTTGGATTCCAGGAAGGTAGCATTACTTCTAACAATAGCAGGCCCACAGGCCATAGAAGTGTACAATACATTTGTGTATGAAGAGGAAGCGGATAACATAAATTTGGATAAAGTGTTTGAGAAATTTGATGCTCATTGCTCTCCAAAAAAGAATGAAACATATGAGAGATATGTGTTTCGTTCTCGGATGCAACAACAAGGGGAACCTTTTGATGTTTTTCTGACTGACCTGAAGCTTAAAGCACATTCATGCAACTTTTCAACACTGAGGGATTCCTTGACCAGAGACCAGATTGTTTTTGGAGTGGAGGATAAAAAGGTCAGAGAAAGGCTACTAAGGGAAACAGAGCTGACATTAGAAGGGGCCGTCAATATCTGCCATACGAGTGAGCTGTCCCATATGCATGTGAGGACATTCGGTGAGATGGCAGCAGGCACAGAAAATGTGGGTCATGGTGCAGATGTGGGTGCCATTTCAAGCACAGGAAAAAGACACACAAAGACACGGCCTGCACAGCGGACGGACGACAGAGTGTTCAGCTGCAAGCGCTGTGGCTCGCAGCACAAGCCAAGGCAGTGTCCAGCCTTTGGTAAGAAACGCTTTAATTGCCAGGGGACCAACCACTTTGCTACACAGTGCTTCGCAAAAGGAAAAGAGAGGGGGACAGGAAGATGTGTAAACAGAGTGGAGGACACTGATCTGAGTGACTCAGAGAATGAGAATTTTTTTGTTGCCACAGTGAACAGTGAAGTGAATGCTATTAGAGAAGATAAATGGATAGCACCACTGTGGATAAACAGGACTCTAGTCACAATGAAATTGGACACTGGAGCAAAAGCCAACTTGATCAGCATGTCTGACATCAAAGAAATGAAAGATAAGCCAAATATAAGAAAGAAAACACTTGCACTGAAAGACTACAATGGACAGAGGATTGACTGTCTAGGCACATGCACGCTGAATGTAACAGTGAAAGAAAAAGTGCATCACCTATTCTTTTCTGTTGTTGCTGAAGGACTTGATTCACTGCTGGGTGATAAAGCCTGTGAAGACCTGGAGCTGGTGAAAAGAGTGTATCGCATCAACACAACTGTGAGTACACCAAGTGACTCTGTTGACTCAATAGTACAGAACTTTGCAGATGTCTTCAAGGGTTTTGGTGTATTGCCATTCACATATAAAATCCAGCTGAAAGCAAATGCACAGCCAGTGGTGCATGCTGCACGAAGAGTTCCGGCACCACTGAGAGACCGTGTTAAAAAAGAACTGGACAGGATGACAGTGCTGGGGGTGATACAGAAGGTAGAGGAACCAACAGAATGGGTCAATTCTATAGTGTGCGTGAAGAGAAAAAATGGTGACCTGAGAATATGTATGGACCCAAAAGATCTGAATGAAAACATAAAGCGGGAACACTACCAGATACCCAAGAGTGAGGAAATCACCAGTGAGATGGCTGGTGCTAGATACTTCACAAAGCTTGACGCAACACAAGGCTTCTGGCAGCTGAAATTGGATGAAAGCGGCACCAAGTACTGCACCTTTAATACACCTTTCGGCAGATATTGCTTCCTCAGACTGCCTTTTGGAATCTGTTCAGCATCTGAAATATTTCACAGAGCAGTGGAACACATCATCGAAGGGCTGGATGGAGTTCGAGCCTATGTTGATGACATCATCGTCTGGGGCTCCACAGTCCAAGAACACAATAAGAGACTGACCAACGTGCTGGAGAGGATACGAAAGTTTGGACTAAAGCTCAACAAGAGCAAATGTCAGTTTGGAGCTCAAGAAATCGTCTTCCTTGGAGACAAGCTCTCTGCACAAGGTGTCCAGGCTGACCAGGAAAAAGTCAATGCCATACACAACATGCCAAGGCCCACAGACAAGACAGGTATGCTACGCATTATGGGAATGGTCAACTTCATAGGTAAATTCATTCCTAACCTATCTGCAAAGACAGCCTGTATTCGTGAGCTCCTGCATAAAGGGGATGAGTTCAAATGGGCATCCAAACATGAGCATGAGTGGCAGAGGCTCAAAGAGACACTGACAACTGCACCTGTGTTGGCATTCTATGACTCGACGAAGAGGATCAAAGTGTCGACGGATGCCTCCAAGGACGGAATTGGAGGAGTACTCCTACAGGCTGAAGGTGAGCATTGGAAACCAGTGGCCTATGCATCCAGGTCCATGACAGAGACAGAGTGTAGATATGCACAAATCGAAAAAGAATGCCTAGGGTTAGTGTTTGGCCTAGAGAGGTTTCACAGCTACATATATGGCCTACCCTCCTTCACTGTAGAGACAGATCATCGTCCTTTGGTTGCAATCATAAAAAAAAACGTAAATGAAATGTCGCCAAGGATTCAGCGCATGATGATGAAAATGCAGAGATACGACTTTGAGCTGATCTACACACCAGGAAAACACCTGATACTCGCCAATGCGCTCTCACGGGCACCCACAGGGAAAGGTGTGAGCACGACTGAAGAAGATGTTCAAAACCATGTCAACATGGTGGCTGCTGCGCTTCCTGTATCAGACACAAAGTCCAGACAAATAGCTGAAGAAACAGCAAAAGACACAGAGCTGCAATGTATCATTGGAAACATGCAACATGGATGGCCTGTAGGTTCCTGTCCACTGTTCCACGACATCAGAGGTGAACTGAGTGTTGTTGATGGACTGTTGCTAAGGACAAATAGAATTGTCATTCCACAAGAATTGAGAAGGGACATACTACAGAGGATCCATGAAGGTCATCTCGGTGTCGAGAAATGCAAGAGAAGAGCGAGAAACGCAGTCTTCTGGCCTGGGATCAACAAAGACATTGAGAGACTGATAAGTGGATGTGAAACATGCCAGAGACATAGGAACAAGCAAACCAAAGAGCCTATGATGGTAGCTGATGTCCCAACAGCACCATGGGATAAAGTAGGAATGGATTTGTTTCATCTCAAGGGTAAAGACTATGTAGTGGTCATTGACTATCACTCAAACTTCCCTGAAATGGCATTGCTATCAAATACATCATCAACCTGTGTTATAACACATACAAAATCGATCTTCGCCAGACACGGCATACCAAACACAGTGGTGAGTGACAACGGGCCATGCTTTAAGAGCAGAGAGTGGCAGGAATTTGCAAAACAGTACGGCTTCAAGCATGTGACATCTAGTCCTCTGTATGCACAGTCAAATGGAAAAGCTGAAAAAGGAGTCCACATCCTCAAGCAGCTCCTGAAGAAAGCTGCTGACAGTGACTCAGATCCCTACCTTGACTTCTGAGCTACAGAGCATCACCCCTCGCTTGCGGACTGTCACCTGCTGAGCTGCTGATGAATCGAAAGCTGCGTACCACACTGCCGAGTTACTCAAAGAAAAAGAAACATCCAAAGTTGGAACAAAAGCTACAACAACAGAAGATGAAACAGAAGTTATTCTATGACAGAACAGCCAAGCAGCTTCCACCACTATCAAGCAACGATACAGTTAGGATTGAAGATCCTGATGGATGGAAGACAAAAGCCACTGTTCTTCAAGAAGTAGCTCCACGGTCTTTCACTGTGAGAACAGAGGAAGGTCATATCTTCAGACGTAACCGTCGCAGTCTTCTGAAAACACAAGGGACTGTTCGAGAGCTCAGTGAAGCCCACACTGAGTCTGAGTCCGTCTCTCCACCTCTGACAGACTATAACCCTGACAACAGTCCAGGCGAACCTGTCTTAAGAAGAAGTGCAAGAGAAATCAGAAAGCCTGAAAGACTGGATTTGTAAAAAAAAAAGAAAAGAAAAGAAAAAAAGTGAAGAAAAAAAAGAAAAAGAAAAAGAATAGAAAAAGTGTGATAGAAAGATTTTATATATAGTGTAGTATGTATTAATTATGTTAATATGGTAATTGGTTAAAATGATGTGTTAAAGAAAAAATGGTTAAGATACCTGACAACTGTAATTTAGTTTTGCTACCGTTTACAGAGAAAGGGGGATGTGATGATTAAGGATGTTATGATTACTTTGCACCACTAGGTGTCAGTATGATAGGCTCTGATAAGTAGAACATCCAGGAAGTAAGAAGGGCCATCTGGAGATAACATGTAACTTGTGCTGTGGTAGTAAAATAAAGTACTGGTGTTCATGAGCAAGGACTCAACTCATAATTGAACCACTGAACAAAACACCGATCATCACCTTTGTTGATGAGACCGATAAGAGCAGTATCATCAGAAAATGTTTGCATATGGCACATGGCCTAACTGTGTCTGCAGTCCGCAGTATATAGCAGAAAGAGGAAGGGAGCCAAAACTGTTCCCCGGGGGGCTCCAGTTTTTGTCCAGATGACATCCGATACTATGTCATCCAGCCTGACAAACTGAGGTTGAGGAACAAGATATTTCATGCACCAAGAGATGGTTGAGTTGTGCAGTTTAAACTGGATAATTTTGTTTGCTAGGATATGTGGCAGAATTGTATTGAAGGCGCTAGAAAAATCAATGAACATTTCCCGAACAGAGCTGGCAGACGATTCAAGGTGGCTTTACATTTGGTGCAACATAAAAATCAGTGCATCGTCGACTCCTACACTCTTCCTGTATGCAAATTGCAAGGGGTCTAAATAAGGTGCCACCTGCTCCCTGAGGTGGCCCAGCACAACCCTTTCAAAACACTTCATGATGTGGCATGTCGGAGCAATAGGTCTCAGGTTAGTGAGGCTATTACGCATATTGTTCGTAAGACATGGTTAGAGTTAGGGTAACCCTAACCCCCTAACCCTAACCCTAACCCTAGCCCTAACCCCAACCCCAACCCTAACCCCAACCCTAACCCTAACCTGTCCAGTTCTGCGACTAGGGTGAAAGGTGTGACACTTGTTGTAGCAACCCTTCTGGTTCTGGCCCCCATGGTGTCCCTGTTGTCAGCTTCTCTCTTAGACCAGTAGGTTATATTGAAGTTTTTAATGTGCTGTCTCGCCTTGATACTAAGAAGTCGACGATATTGACCCCTACCTCCTATGCCTAAGTGCCCATGTGATTGCGTCCCCGGTTGCCCACCTCTTCAACCTAACCTTTACTTCAGGCAAACTCCCCCCTATTTGGAAAGCCGCCGAGGTTATACCCCTGTTCAAAACGGGTAATCCCAATGAATTTGACAACTACCGACCAATTTCAAAACTGTGCTGTCTAGCCAAAATCCTTGAGTCACCGGTTAACACTCAGCTGCGTGCCTTCCTGGATGAACATAATATACTTCAACCACATCAGTCGGGATTTAGACCATTTTACATTTACATTTACATTTAGTCATTTAGCTGACGCTTTTATCCAAAGCGCCTTCCAAGTTCTGTACGACAAGACAGCAAGAAGGGTACAACTCTATCAGCTGAGCAACAATGTTCATCAAAGTGTTGCGTGTTACAGTGTAGGTTAGTTTATTAGGACAAGTGCATGACAGTAAGGTTAGTCAGGGTTAGATTTTTTTTTTTTTTTTTTATATATATATCATTTCAGATAATGGTTGAAGAAGTGCGTCTTTAGTCAACGGCGAAAGATTGGACGGGATTCGGCTGTCCTAACTGGGATGGGTAGTTCATTCCACCATTGTGGGGCAAGGACTGAGAATAGACCAGGACACAGCACAGTAACAGCCACCACACACTTGTGGTAAATTACATTGTCAACAACCTTGACAGTCACAAGCATTGTGCAGCACTTTTTTATAGACTTGTCAAACGCATTTGACACAGTGGATCACACTATTTTATTAAATAAGCTCTCCTTATTAGGATTTGACAAGCTTTCTTTAAATTGGTTTGGCAGTTGTCTATCTGAAAGGACTCAGACTGTTGTTGCAGTCAGCAAGGGTGTCCTGTAGGGCTGTCCCAGACTAAGGATTTGGATAGCCGACTTTGATTGGCCGAAATTTGCCGATAGTCGAATGCAAAAAGATATATCTTTTTTTTATCATTCCATTTGGACTGAAGGCTTCTTGTCCTCAGCGAAAGCATGCAATTGGTCCACTGATGGATACATCTTGATATTTGTCTAGTTTAGTGTGTTCATTAGATGGGTGAAATCCTCTTTCAGTGCCTCTGTGCCCATTTTCTTAGGGAGTTAGCCTTGCTGGTATGCGCACCATTAGCGTTAGCCACACTTCTAGGCCTCTTTGCTTTTGGAAAGAATGATACATTTTTTTATTTGATTTAAAATCTTTTTTTATATTATAATTATAATGATTTTAATTTCTTTGCAATCGACTAAGAGGTTGGCAGTAGACTACGGCTCCTTTCGATCGATTAGTTGACTATTCTACTAATCGGGGTCAGCCCTAGTGTCCTGCAAGGGTCTATCCTGGGCCCACTTTAAACTAGATTTTAAAATGCATGAAAATGTTGTCTGATACATTGTTGCCTGTGGCTACGTTTGTACTGCATTTAAAATGTTCATGTCTATGTAGTTTGTCAAATTGTTATTTATGGTCATGTTTTGTATTGCTTGTCTGTCTGAGACCAAGGACCACAACGGAAATAAGTCTTGACTTTTTTGTGTAGCATCCTTGACGTTTTTCTGGAATCTTGTATTTTTTTTTAAATGTCTAATAAAATTAAATTAAATAAAATCACTTTTTTTACACTTTATATTAATAACATGCTTTCTCCCATTCCTCACTGTAAGGTACATTATTATGCAGATGACACAATTCTTTACTGTGTGGGAGCTGACCTTAAAGTGGCTGCTTCTAATTTACAGTCAGATTTTAATTCGCTCCAACTAGCTCTTAGAGACCACAAGCTAATTTTAAACTCTGATAAAACTAAATGTATGGTATTTTCTAGATCCCACAGGCCCCATCCAAGCATTACCATTCACTCTCATTCTCCAGGGCACGCAGATTGAAATGGGCGACTCCTATAAATACCTGGGCTTTTGGCTGGCTAGCAGTCTATCCTTCCAAACATATGTTGAAATGACAAAGCTAAAGAAATGGTTTGATGTAAATAAGCTATCACTGAATCTGAAAAAAACTAAATTTATGATTTTTGGCAATCGAAAACTAGATGAAAATATAGTACTGACCATAGATGGAGTTGATATAGAGAGAGTTAATGAATTTCGTTTTCTTGGTGTGATTATGGATGATAAATTAACATGGAAATCGCACATAGCACACGTTAAAAAAAAGATGTCCAAGAGTATTTTTGTTATGAATAAAGTAAAGGATGTGTTAGAGTATGAGGCAATGAGAACACTCTACTGTTCACTCATCTCACCTTATATCAGTTATTGTGTTGAAGTATGGGTGAATACTTATGGGACCAATATAAAACCATTATATATACTACAGAAGAGGGCTGTAAGAATCACACATAAAGTGAGTTATTGAGAACACACAAATACATTATTTATTACATCTAGAATAATTAAACTTGAAGACATGGTTAAGTTTCAAGCAATGTTAATTATGTTTAGGGCAAGAAATAATACACTGCCAGAAAAACTACAAAATCTTTTTCATTTACCGATATCAAACTGTACTCTAAGGTATTAGCCATCAGACTACAAAAACATATGACATCTTTAATCCACCCGGACCAAACTGGCTTCATAAGAGGTCGCTTGATCACCGATAACATAAGACGATTACTACACGTACTAGATGCCAATAAGGAAGACAACACACCTAAGGCGATACTGTCCCTGGATGCAATGAAAGCTTTTGACAGGTTGGAATGGTCATATCTATGGGCAGTATTAGACAGGATGCGGTTAGGTAAAGGATTCATCGATATGATTAAAGTATTATACAAAGACCCATCGGCCATGATTACAACAGGTAAAATCATCTCCAAAATCTTTCCGGTATCACGCTCAGCCAGACAGGGTTGCCCTCTTAGTCCCGGACTATTCGATCTATCATTAGAGCCTTTTGCACAATATATAAGACAATCCCAATCCATAGAACCAATCATAATCAAGGGCACACAACACAAAATTAGTTTATATGCGGACGACGTAATACTGTTCATGCAAAACCCCAACACAGCATTGCCTCATCTTCTCAAGCTGATTGAGGACTTTGGAGATCTATCGGGATTTAGGATAAATTGGCCGAAGTTGGCCTTCCTCCCACTTAACGCCCCTGCAAAAAGAAATATAACCCTCCCAAAAGAGATACAGATGGTAAAACAATTTAGATGTTTGGGAGTTGAGATATTCCCCAACATAAGCCAAACGGTGAAGCACAATTACATAAAAATCCAAAAAAAAATCAAATACGACCTTGTCAGGTGGTCGAAACTTAAAAACTCATTACAGGCACGTATATCAATAATCAAGATGGACGTCCTACCTAGAATCAACTTTTTCAGCTCAATGCTACCGTTACCCCCTCCAAAGGGTTACTGGAAAGAATTACACTCCTCCACATACAAATTTATTTGGAATAACAAACCACCATGTATAAAAAGATCCACCGCACAGAGAAACAAAGCAGACGGAGGTATGGCATTTCCAGATTTCTACCACTACTTTAAGGCGTACACTTTAAGACCACTAACAACATGGTTTGATCCCCAAGCATTAGTATCCTGGAGAAATTTAGAAGAAAATATAGTAGCTCCACATAAGCTGAAGGGCATAGTATACACCAAATTACCAATTAAGCAATGCGAACGGAAATTTGGCCCCATAATCACTCATGCGGATATGGCGCGAAACACAAAAAAAATATCCTAACCTGTTACGTTCTGGACACCGACTGTGGTCGGTGACCACCCACATTCCTGGCATTTGTCACTGGGCTTGTCACCTGTCATTTCCCTGTCAATTAGTGCTGTCACTTAGGGGTGGTTCCTGATTGGCTGTCACGGGGGTGTGTGTGGTATGTTGGTATTTGGTGTCTATGTAACATACCTCTCTTCTGCTTGTTCATTGTCAGGTCTTCACTAATTGCGTTCGGGGATAACGCGGACGGTTCTACTCTGGACCTCCAATAAGCTCCCATTTACCTTATTTTTTACATCCTTCACTGAAATCACTGCATCGGACCTATCCTCCATTCTCTCTACAATGAAAACTTCTACCTGCATCCTGGACCCTATCCCCTCCATCCTAGTCAAGGCTTGTCTCCCTGCCCTTTCTCCCCTAATCACCTCCATCGTAAACACCTCTCTGACCACTGGCCTATTTCCCCCCGCCCTCAAAATTGCTTCCGTCACCCCCTTACTAAAAAAACCCGGTCTCAACCCTGAAACCCTTGATAATTTCCGCCCCATTTCCAACCTCCCCTTCCTCTCAAAAATAATTGAGCGAGCCATTGCCTCCCAATTAAAATCCTACCTCGACAACAATAACCTTTATGATACATTTCAATCCGGATTCCGCACCAAACACAGCACCGAAACTGCTCTTCTAAAGGTCACCAACGACATACTCCTCTCTGCCGACTCTGGTTCCCTCTCCATCCTCATTCTCCTAGACCTCAGCGCTGCTTTTGACACCATCAGTCACCCCATCCTCATCACTCGTCTCCAGTCCTCCGTTGGCATCTCCGGAATCCCCCTCACCTTGCTCCAATCATACCTCTCACACAGGCACCAATTCATCTCTATCAACAACTGCAAATCCCCCACTGCCCCCATCACTCATGGTGTCCCCCAAGGCTCAGTACTTGGTCCCCTGCTCTTCATCCTCTACATCCTTCCACTTGGTCTGATTCTCCGCCAACATGGCCTGCGTTTTCATTGTTATGCAGATGACACTCAGCTCTACCTCTCCACCAAGACTATCACTCCAGCCACTCTCTCCACCCTCAGCACCTGCCTCACAGTCACAGACATCAAAACATGGATGCAAAATAACTTTCTTAAACTAAACTGCAATAAATCAGAAATTATCATTATCGGTCCAAAATCCCTCACCAGCCACACCCAGGATTTCACCCTAAATATTGATGGTACCATTGTCACCCCCTCCACTCACGTCCGTAACCTTGGCATCATCCTGGACCCCACCCTTTCTTTCCTCCGCCATGTGAACCACATAACCAAATCGGCCTTCTACCACCTCCGGAACATTGCTCGTCTCCGCCCCTCCCTATCACTCTCCGCTGCTGAAACACTGGTTCATGCATTCATATCATCACGACTAGATTACTGCAACAGCATCCTCTACGGCTCACCAAACACTATCCTCAATAAACTCCAATATGTCCAAAACTCTGCTGCCCGCATGCTCACCTCCACCCGTCGCTCTGATCACATCACCCCTGTCCTTCACGACCTCCACTGGCTTCCAATCAAATACAGGATACATTTTAAAATACTACTCATCACATTCAAAGCCCTCAACAACCTTGCCCCTCCCTACCTGTCCGACCTCCTCCACCGTCACACGCCCACCCGTCGCCTTAGGTCTGCAGATGCCAACCTCCTAACACCTCCCACGACCAGGCTCCGGACCTGGGGCGACAGGGCCTTCGCTGCTGCTGCCCCCTTCCTCTGGAATGCCCTCCCCAGCCATATCCGTGATGCAAACACCCTGACATCTTTTAAATCAGCCCTCAAAACTCACCTTTTCAATCTTGCTTTTGACCTCTAATTCTGTCGGTGTTGTTTTATTTTTGTCATGTATTATTTTTGTTCTGTTTTTTTGTTTTGCCATAGTTTGTCTCTCCTGCCCATGTAAAGCGTCTTTGAGCACCTGGAAAAGCGCTATATAAAATAGATGTATTATTATTATTATTATTATTATTATTATTATTATTATTTTCCACTTGTGCTATTAGCACAGTCTCTCTTAGAATTTACTCTGTGTTCTTACTATTAAAGTCGAACCTGTTCAAGAGTAAACACTCTCTGTCTCTGTGATTGCCTTCAACCATTGGAATTCACCTACCTCCATTCTGACAGAAGACCTGACCATCAGAATTCCATGGAGGCCATCATGGAGATGCTCCAGGCGCAGGTAGCAGCCCAGACACGGATGGAGGAACATCAACAGCTGGTCAGCGCCGAATTAATCCGACTCAACGGGGTCGTCGGATCATCCCAAGCGGTGGCGCAGTCGGCGTTGGCCACAGCCCGACAAGCCCAAGAAGGAGTGGCTGGTGTTCAGTCGGCGACGGGAGAAGCAGCGCTCCACGCAGAGGAGAGTCGGGGGGTGTTCGGGGTCCAGGAACGGTCCCACGAGCCACATCTGCAGGCGCCCGCTCGCTATGACGGATCACCGGATGGTTGTCGGGAATTCATCACCCAGTGTCTACTCGTTTTCCGGCTGCAACCACGATCATTTCCATCGGAGACAGCGCAGGTAGCGTATATTATCACACTGCTCACCGGTCAAGCTCTCTCCTGGGCTACGGCGGAATTAGAGGCGGGGGCGATAATCTGCGACAGTCTGGACGCCTTTACCCGGGAATTGAGAAGAGTATTCGATACTTCCCGGGTACTCTCGATCTTCGAGGCTGGTGGTCGTCTTCTCGACTGCCGGCAGGGCCTCCGCACGGTCGCAGCTTACGCTATCAATTTTCGGATCTTGGCTCGGGAGACAGCTTGGGCGGAGAACGTCTGCGTGGTTCTGTTCGTCAGGGGACTCTCAGCGCGGATGCGAGATGCGCTCTCCACGCGTGAGATCCCCGAGCAGCTGGAAGTGCTGATCAACACCACCATCAAGATGGACAATCGGCACCGGGAGAGGGAGAAGGAGCATGTCAACAACACCCAGGTATGTTTTCCTTCTTCTCCTGGTGTTGATAATTCCATGCATTACACGAGTGGGCCACTGGGTGATGAATCCATGCAGCTTGGAGCGCTGTCGCTCTCGGACGACGAGAGGCAGCGCTTCATCAAAGAGCGACGCTGCTTCCGGTGCGGCCGCACCGGTCACCGCTTCGGCAGCTGTCGGGTCCAGGCTGTATCGACTCGGCGCCAATCGGGAATGGAAGGTGCGCCGTCGGGCTTCGAGAAAGCGCCAGCAGGTGGGCTCATTCCTGCCAAAACCACGGATTCTCGTAAATTTTTTGAGGTGGCGATCAACTGTGGGGGTGACATTAGGGGAACTAAGGCTCTCATTGACTCAGGGGCGGCGGGCAATTTTATTCACGTGGGATTGGTGAAGGAGTGGGGAACCCCAGTGGAGGATTTAGGGGTTCCCTTACCAGTTTATGCCCTGGATGGTCGGCCTCTGGGCAGTGGGAGCGTCACCCAGCGCACAGTTCCTTTACACATCCGGGTGGTGGGTGGGGTGTGGGAATGGGTTACATTTTTTGTCATCTTTTCCCCCTATTCTGTCATGGTGTTGGGTCATCCCTGGTTGTCGTCATGTGTTCGTGTCATTAATTGGAGCACGGGCGAACTCTCAACGGCGGCCGACGTCAAGTCGATCGTCAGCGGGAGTTTGCCCAAACCCTTGTCTCCCCCCCCCTCTTCTCTTTTGTCTCCTCCCTCTTTCTCCAGGATGGTGGGGAGCGTGGCAGATTCTGATCTACCCTCTAATCCCGATTTGATAGGGGTGCCTGAGATCTATTGGGACCTGGCGGACGTTTTTAGCAAGACGCGTGCTAAAGCACTTCCGCCTCATAGATCATACGACTGTCCCATTAATCTTCTACCCGGTACCTCCCCGCCTCGCGGGCGAATGTTCTCTCTCTCACGCCCCGAAACCTTGGCCATGAACACCTACATAGAGGAGGCATTGCTTGCGGGGCACATACGCCCTTCCACTTCCCCTGCCGGCGCTGGCTTCTTCTTTGTTGATAAGAAAGATGGGGATCAGCGCCCATGCATTGATTATAGGGGATTGAATGACGTTTCCATCAAGAACCGATATCCTTTACCCCTCATGGACACGGCCTTTGAGTGCTTACAGGGGGCACAGGTCTTTTCTAAACTTGACTTACGTAATGCATACAACCTGGTCAGGATTAGAGAGGGAGACGAGTGGAAGACTGCATTTAACACACCCAATGGGCACTATGAGTATTTGGTCATGCCCTTTGGTTTGGCTAATGCTCCGGCAGTCTTCCAAGCCCTGGTTAACGACGTGCTGCGAGACTTGATTGGGGTGTCGGTGTTTGTCTACTTAGATGATATCCTGATTTTTTCTCGCGATATGGTGCAACACCAAATGCACGTTCGGGAGGTGCTAGACCGTCTCCTCAAGCATCAACTATTCGTTAAGGCTGAGAAGTGTGTGTTTCACACGGACACCGTGTCCTTCCTGGGCTTTGTGTTGACGAAGGGCGATCTGCGCATGGATTCAGCCAAGGTGAGTGCAGTTTTGGACTGGCCACGACCTTCGTCGCTCAAGGGGTTACAATGGTTTTTGGGCTTTGCAAATTTTTACAGGCGCTTTATTCGCAACTTTAGCGCCTTAGCCAATCCTTTAACAGCTCTCACTAAGGCCTCTCTCCCTGGCTTTGAATGGTCGCCTAGGGCTGAGTCGGCCTTCTGCGATCTTAAACGTCATTTTACATCCGCTCCTGTATTGATCCGCCATGACGCGGAGGTTCCGTTCATTGTGGAGGTGGATGCCTCTGACGTCGCGGTGGGGGGGGGTGCTCTCTCAGAAATGCTTAAAGGATGGGAAAGTGCACCCGTGTGCTTTTTTTTCTCGCCGTCTGTCACCAGCCGAGCGTAATTACGACGTGGGTAATCGGGAGTTATTGGCGATCAAATTGGCACTGGAGGAGTGGAGACATTGGTTAGAGGGGGCGGCACATCCTTTCATTATTTGGACTGATCATAAGAACTTGGCTTACATCCAAGGGGCTAAACGCCTTAACGCTCGCCAGGCCAGGTGGACGTTGTTCTTCACACGATTTCGATATACCATCTCCTATAGACCCGGCTCCAAGAATATCAAACCTGACAGCCCCATCCCATTATTCCACCGGCCTTGATTTTGGCACCCGTGTCTTGGGGCATAGAGAAGGTGGTAAGGTCGGCGCTAACGCGGGAGCCCGATCCTGGTGGGGGTCCTCCGGGACGGTCGTATGTTCCCAAGGTGGCGCGCTCACGCTTGCTACAGTGGGCACATGCGTCATCCCTCACCAGCCACCCAGGGGCAACCAGGACCCTGGAATTTATCCGTAGGAGGTTCTGGTGGCCGACAGTGGAGGGGGATACGCGTTCCTTTGTGGCGGCCTGTCCGGTGTGCGCACGTAGTAAGACCTCTCGACGGGCACCGGCGGGTCTCCTCCGACCACTTCCTATTCCTAAACGACCCTGGTCACACATATCTCTGGACTTTATTTCTGGTCTTCCCCTTTCGGACGGGTTCACCACCATCTTGGTGGTGGTGGATCGGTTCTCTAAGGCGGCTCACTTTGTCCCTCTCCCCAAGCTTCCTTCGGCCCGGGAGACTGCTGATTTAGTTATACAGCATGTCTTTCGGGTCCACGGGCTGCCAGTAGATATCGTGTCGGACCGGGGTCCTCAGTTTGCCTCCAGGTTCTGGAAGGCGTTTGCCGCCGGCCTCGGCGCCTCTGTCAGTCTGTCGTCTGGGTTCCATCCGCAGTCGAACGGGCAGACGGAGAGGGTCAACCAGGATTTGGAGGGGGTCTTGAGATGTTACGTTGCCGGTAGTCCGGCAACGTGGAGTAGGAGGTTGGCTTGGGCTGAGTACGCGCATAATACCCTTCTCTCCTCTTCTACCGGTATGTCTCCCTTTCAGTGCCAGTATGGTTTTCAACCTCCTCTGTTTCCCGAGCAGGAGCAGGAGGCGGAGGTGCCCTCGGCCCAGGCACATGTGGCTCGCTGTCGCAGGACGTGGAAACAGGTTCGGAAGGCGCTACAGAAGGTTTCGGTTAGTACCCAACGGCAGGCTAACCGTAAGCGTCGTCCGGCTCCAGTTTACCGTCCAGGGCAGCGGGTTTGGCTTTCCACCCGGGATCTCCCTCTCCGGGTGGAATCCAAGAAGCTGGCTCCTTGCTTTATAGGACCATTTAAAGTGATTCATCGGGTTAATCCAGTGGCTTACAAGCTACGACTTCCGAGCTCTATGAGGGTTCATCCGACGTTTCATGTGTCCCTGTTGAAGCCATTCCTCTCATCGCCCTTGGCCCCGCCACTGCCTGTGGTTCCTCCGCCCCGGTTTATTGGCAGTCAACCCATTTACACTGTGCGGAGGATACTGGGTTGTAGGCGGAGGGGTAGGGGGTTTCAGTTCTTGGTGGATTGGGAGGGGTACGGGATAGAAGAGCGTTCTTGGGTGCCTCAAAGGGATATTTTAGATCCCAGCCTGATCGTTGATTTCCGGCGGCTGAATCCCGAGGCTCCTAGGTGAACGTCTGGTGCCGTTCGTCGGGGGAGGGTACTGTTACGTTCTGGACACCGACTGTGGTCGGTGACCACCCACATTCCTGGCATTTGTCACTGGGCTTGTCACCTGTCATTTCCCTGTCAATTAGTGCTGTCACTTAGGGGTGGTTCCTGATTGGCTGTCACGGGGGTGTGTGGGGTATGTTGGTATTTGGTGTCTATGTAACATACCTCTCTTCTGCTTGTTCATTGTCAGGTCTTCACTAATTGCGTTCGGGGATAACGCGGACGGTTCTACTCTGGACCTCCAATAAGCTCCCATTTACCTTATTTTCCACTTGTGCTATTAGCACTTGTCTCTCTTAGAATTTACTCTGTGTTCTTACTATTAAAGTCGAACCTGTTCAAGAGTAAACACTCTCTGTCTCTGTGATTGCCTTCAACCATTGGAATTCACCTACCTCCATTCTGACACTAACCCACATAAATGGCACAATCATACTCCCTTATTCAATAACAATGCACTCTTGATTGAAAAACGACCTATAAGATTCCCTATATGGGAAGAGCAAGGCATACACTCATTAGGGGATGTTTTTAACAAACAGGGTTTGTGTAGTTATGGAGAAATATGCAAAAAAAATTATCTCACCAAGTCCACATGGCTTTTTTACATACAGTCACGGCTATGTTTGAAGTCTCACGGTGTTCCATTAGACATACCAATTGAACACCACAGATACCACAAATTCTTCTATGAAAGAGAGACATCGAGTGGTTTTGTTTCAGATTTTTATCATCAATTACTAACGTCCTCGTATGAAACCCTCCAACTAGACTCTGTCTGGAGGAGGGATATACCAGACCTGGAAAGCGACTTTGATTGGCAAGCAGCCTGGGCAAATATTCGATTCACATCAAGGAACCCGGACCATCAACAAATCAATCTTAACTATATTCACAGGACATACTTGACTCCTATAAGACTGAAAAAAATGGGTCTTATACAAGACTCCAAATGCTCCTTATGTACAAATGGGGACGAGGGGACATTTATGCACATGTACTGGGACTGCCCACCAGTTAAGATATTCTGGAAAGAGGTGACCCAGCAACTATCAAACCTCTTAACTTGGAATATACCTGTACACCCCTCTGTACTACTGCTGAATGATGTTTTTGAGTGGGCAGTACATCCACAGATAAAGAGATTGGTTTTATCGGGTATCACAGTGGCTAAAAAGCTGATAGCATCACGATGGTTCCAACCGGAAAAAATGTGCCGAAAGGTCTGGATTATTACATATCTCGATGTGATCTATCAAGAAATATCTACAGCAAGAATTTTGGGTCTCAATTAATCCAAAATGACACTGTGGTTAGAAGTGGTGGAGAAAATAAAAGCTAGCATATAATGGTAATGTCTGGTTAGGAGCGAGGGAAAATGGATGGATTATCCAATGGGGGGTCCGGAAGGGGGGGGGTACGAGCTGGAGCATATGTGTGTAGGTTTTTAGATAACAGGTATTAAGGGTATATCCTATATAAGACAATTAAATAAAATATGATTTCATTTCATTGGATGTGCACTGACAAATAATGCTTGTATATCTTATCGTGTGTTGTCATGTTTGTTTATGTGTTTGTTTAAAAAAATAATATAAAAAAAATACAAAAAAAAAAAAAAAAAAAACTTTTTCATTTAGAAAGTGAGTTTAGTAGGAGAAAATACAATTTATACATCAGTTTGCACGTACCACACTTAAACAGATGTGTCCTTCAGTTATTGGTGTAAAGTTGTGGAATTCTCTCCATAGCGAGCTTAAGGGATGTAATAGTGTTTATCAATAAAAAAAATTAAAATAAAAAAATAAAATTTAGGCAGTATGAAAATCAAATGTGATCTGAATAGTGAGATATATATATATATATATTTTTTTTTCTCTTTCTTTTATTCTTTATTCTTTATTATTATTATTATTATTATTATTATTATTATTATTATTATTATTATTATTATTATTATTATTATTATTATTATTATTATTATTATTATTATTATTATTATTATTATTATTATTATTATTATTATTATTATTATTATTATTATTATTATTATTATTATTATTATTATTATTATTATTATTATTATTATTATTATTATTATTATTATTATTATTATTATTATTATTATTATTATTATTATTATTATTATTATTATTATTATTATTATTATTATTATTATTATTATTATTATTATTATTATTATTATTATTATTATTATAAATTAAATTATTTTTCTTGTTTAACTGTGGATTGTGTGTTTCTTGTATAATGGTATACATGATAATTTGTGTAAATTAGGTTGTACGCCGATCATTAAGTAAATACTTGTTTAGTTTAGGAATAAGGGGCAGGTAACTATAATATTTATTCTTCTTCCTGCTCCTTTTGTCCATGGAATGATATTTATGATTGTGTAATTAAGAAACTCTGATTGTATGATTCCATGTGGCAAATAAAAACTCTGAACTGAACTGAACTGAACTGAGCACCTCATCAAAAAGTTGAGAGGTCAGATTGGTTTTCTCTTCAGAAACAAATCATGTTTTTCCACTGCTAGCAGAAAAAGTATTGTACAGTCATCTATTTGATCCGTCCTTGACTATGGGGATGTTCTCTACATGCATGCTGCACCCTCCACCTTGAAATCCCTTGACGCTATTTACCACAGCGTGCTTCTTTTTATCACCAATGATGGGTTTCTGACTCACCACTGTATTTTATATGGGAAGGTGGGGTGGCCTTCCCTTGCTACAAGAAGAGAACAACACTGTCTTTTATTTGTTTATAAAGCTTTGTCTGGTAAACTCCCCCAGTACCTGTGCTGCTCACTGCTGACTTATAGGGTCATGGAACAACAGCCTCGCTCACAAGCTCTCGTTCGCCTTGATGCTCCTCGAGTGTACACCAAGGCAGGAGAAAGTGCTTTTAGTTTGTATGCCCCGCAAATGTGGAATAAACTGCAGGACACTCTTAAATTGGACAAGCTTGTGTCCTTAAAATCATTTAGTATTCTTATTGAAGACATGCTATGTAAGGACTGTTCATGCTTCTCTTAGCTGTTAACTTTATGTAAATTATTATTATCTTTAATTAAAATTTTCTTTCTCCCTGCAATTCATTATTTAACATGATGTGTGCTTGTATATATGTATGTATGTATGTATGTATGTATGTATGTATGTATGTATGTATGTATGTATGTATGTATGTATGTATGTATGTATGTATGTATGTATGTATGTATGTATGTATGTATGTATGTATGTATGTATGTATGTATGTATGTATGTATGTATGTATGTATGTATGTATGTATGTATGTATGTATGTATGTATGTATGTATGTATGTATGTATGTATGTATGTATGTATGTATGTATGTATGTATGTATGTATGTATGTATGTATGTATGTATGTATGTATGTATGTATGTATGTATGTATGTATGTATGTATGTATGTATGTATGTATGTATGTATGTATGTATGTATGTATGTATGTATGTATGTATGTATGTATGTATGTATGTATGTATGTATGTATGTATGTATCAGTGGAGGCTGCTGACCAAATTTTTAGGTGAAGCACAAATTATTATATTATATTATATATTAAATAATATTTTTAAAACATCCCCCACTGTGTGTCAGTGGTCAGTGGACACAGATGAAAACATATTAACATTAGGTGACAGCGGACCTGACCAGATGAAAACATATTAGGTGACAGCGCACCTGACCAGATGAAATCATATTAGGTGACAGCGCACCTGACCAGATCAAAACATATTAGGTGACAGCGCACCTGATCAGATCAAAACATTTTAGGTGACAGCGCACCTGACCAGATCAAAACATATTAGGTGAAGGTGACAAGGAAGCCACAGACTCATACCCCCCCGACACTCAACTAACCGCCTCGGACAGTCTTTCATACCAGTGGCCATCAGGCTCCACAACAGTGGGCAGCGACTGCTGCCAGACATCGACCTAGAACTAATAGGAACCCAAGTAGGACAATAACACTACCTTATGCATACTGCACCTTATGTGGATACTGTGATACTGTGAATAATGAATAATGTATATTTCAGTTAGTTAGATAGTAAATTATATTGACCTATTTGTTTACACTGCTGGTGTTGTTTTCACTACCTGTACCCCCCCCCCCCCCCCCTTCCCCCATGCTGCTATGATGCCTGAATTTCCCCAAGGGGATCACTAAAGGAATATCTTATCTTATCTTAAAAGGAAAGATGAAATTACCTACCTGGGTTCCATCCTATAGAGGCAAATCTTTCCTGTGACAAAATGGGATCCAATGTAATAAAACTAAGTCAACCAACGAACTAGATTCCTGTACCGGATCTCCTCTCTGGTAAACAAGAATACCTTGAAGACTCTAACAGGAGCACTCATTCAAGGGTACTACGACTATGCTTGCACCTCATGGTACCAAAGCACCTCAAAGGCACTAAAAACAAGATTACAAACATCACAAAACAAACTGGTCAGACTACTGCTTGACCTTACTCCTAAAACCCACCTCACCCCTGCCCACTTTGACAACCTAGGATGGCTTAGAGTAGACGACAGAGTACAGCAACTTGCAATGGGCCTGGTCTACAAGATACACTACACCACTAAGATACCCATGTGCATGTCGAAATACTTCCCAAAGGTCAGTGAATACCACGACCACAACACCAGAGGGAGTTCCACAAATCATGTTCAACCCAGATAAAATAATTTAAAAGGTTTAAAAAAAAAAGAAAAAAGAAAAAAAAGATTAATAAAAGAAAATAGTCATAACTTAGAAATGAGATTGCATAGGTCTATGAATCGATATCGCGATTCTGTTTCGATTAATTGCCCAGCCCTACAGTGTGTACAGTAAGTTAGCTTGGTGATTATCATTGTGATGTAGGCTAAGCTGGCTAGCTACTGTTAGCATACAAGCACTGTAGCCTACTTACTTTTTCATCCACAACGTTTTTTCTGATCCAGATGCATAAATCCACTTCTTCATGTTGCTCAGTTGCTGGTTTATACTTCGGTCCTAATGTTGGCGCAATGTTTAATTTAGCCTGACTTGACTTGTTATAGCTGTACAGCTTACTAACTACTAAACAACAACTTTCTCATAGTCTCAACTTTCACATAGTCAAAATGGGTCCAGCTGCATGTCCGGAGGATAGGTTTAGCTCGGGCCAATCTCAAGTTTCTCAAGTTTCTTTATTAGTTGTCATACAGAAGTACAGAATACTTTTATACAAAATGCTTCTTTATGTTACATTACCACCCTTCTACCACTTTAGAACTAGCACTCAGGTGTTATATTTCGGGGGTGACTGAGCTGACCCTGGCTCCCCAAGAGAACAAAGGGAGGGTACTTGACTCAATGCTCTCCCGCAGAGAGGGGGTCGGGGGCTCCTGCCCCCAGACCTCCAGAATATTTTAGAAGACAGGTTCTGGGCAGTCTGGTTTGGGGTACTGCCCATATGGAAGTGACTCAATGTGAAAAGATCGGTTGGAGCTGGGGCGATTGGGAATAATTAAAGTCCATAGTGGGAAGCAGTTCTTCCCAGCCCTCAGGTAATCCCATTACGCTGAGGGGGATTTGCAAGGTGACTGAGCTGGCCCTGGCTCCCAAAGAGAACAAAGGGAGGGTACTTAACTTAAGTGCTCCCCCAGGGAGGGGGTCGGGGGCTACTGCTCAAGATAATTTTTAATAAGTCCGTTCGGGGCAGTCTGACTTCGGGTACTGCCAAAATATTAGTGCTGCAATGATAAGTAAACAGTGAAAAAATCTAAATAATCGGATGGAGCTGGGGCGTTTGGGACGAATAAAAATGTAAGATGAAAAAGTCTCCCCAGCCTGATACACTGTGGGAGGCAGTGGAGGTGTGAAATCTGGCCCGGTCCAGAACAATAGTAGTCACAAAATCAGTTTGGCCCGTGGAGTGGTAGAAGAGCAGTAGAAGAGCGAATCTGAAGAGCTGTATCTAAATGGGTTCCTCGAAACTGAACTTGTACGTTATTCAACATCATAGGCGTAGATTTAGCGGGGGTTGCATGGGGACATGTCCCCCTCAATATTGAGAAGAGGTCAATTTGTCCCCCTCCAAAATTTTTTGCTAATATGAAAGACAACCCCTTCTCCAAAAGCAAGGAAATTACACAGGTGATTGATTGAATGAAAATTGTATTAACAGATTGCATAATGGGTACAATACAGTACGGCTCAATACATACAATTGTTAAGGGGATGCAGACCAGAGAAAGACTTTGGTCTTGTTTACATCAGGGTCCCCCATTTTCAATTCATAATGAATTGTAAGTAAGGGTGCAATTAGCACAGTGCAATCCATTATTTGTGGATCTAGCTCTCAAAGTTTCATGGGGGAGTTTCCTGGGGGAGGACCCCTACACCCGCTAGCGTTTAAACCAAACCGACGCCCTTGTTCAACAGAATTTGCGGCACAACAGTGAGCGTGTTTCATGCTACGTGCTCGCGCCGTCAGACCGAATACGTCTCAGCTTTCCTTCTCTTATGTTACGTTCCGCAGGAGAGGTGAACCTCACTTCACGGGTGACATCTCATCCAAACCTTCAAGAGGAACTTTGAGCCAAAGTTACACAGTGATCTCAGACAGCCGGGAGCAGCAGAGTCCCTCGCCTCACTAGACGGCGCCATCTACAGGCCGGTTCTGTGATGGCACCAGGTGGCCCGTTCTGATAGTTGGACGCGTTGGAAGCGTCTGTAGAGATGCAGCAATTAACAATAAAATTACATTTTAAAATACATTATGGTTATAGTAATAACCCCCTTTTACACACACACACACACACACACACACACACACACACACACACACACACACACACACACACACACACACACACACACACACACACACACACACACACACACACACACACACACACACACACACACACACACACACACACACACACACACACACACACACACACGTGTTTGAGGGTGTCGACTGTATCTCTCTCTCTCTCTCTCTCTCTCTCTCTCTCTCTCTCTCTCTCTCTCTCCCACTCCCATTACAGTCAAATGAATGATGTAAAATACTATATCTATACTACTACTACTACTACTACTACTACTACTACTACTACTACTACTACTACTACTACTACTACTACTACTACTACTACTACTACTACTACTACTACTACTACTACTACTACTACTACTACCTATGCTACTGCCCAGTATGTACTATACCATAGTGTCTTTATACCTGTATCACTGTACTACAACTCTGTACATACATCTGATTAGCACTATTACTCTGTAGTACTAATTTATATATGTTATACCCAGTTTAAT
>NC_140166.1:139880612-139888112 GCF_963971535.1 Notolepis coatsorum | reverse complement strand
GCCTGTCTGTCTCTCTCTGCCTGTCTGCCTCTCTATCTGCCTGTCTGTCTGTCTCTCTATCTGCCTGTCTGTCTGTCTCTCTCTGCCTGTCTGTCTGTCTCTCTCTGCCTGTCTCTCTCTCTCTGCCTGTCTGTCTCTCTCTCTCCCTGTCTGTCTCTCTCTCTCTGTCTGTCTCTCTCTGCTTGTCTGTCTCTCTCTCTCTCTCTCTCTCTGTCTATCTGTCTCTCTCTCTCTCTGTGTCTGTCTCTCTCTGCTTGTCTGTCTCTCTCTCTCTGTCTGTCTGTCTCTCTCGCTCAGCTGGAACGGGGGATTGTTCCCTTTGACAGTATAACCTGATAAAAAGTAAAGGTTAAACAAAGGAATGAACGATTCGAATTTGTTCCGTATCTTTTTGGTGGACGTGTAACAAGGCGGTCACTGATGCACATTTGTCTCAATTGCTAAAGGACGGAAAATCTATAATAATTTATATATATATTTAGTTCGCCCTGAAGCAGTTTTACCGTTTTCTCCAGACCTCTCTTGGCAGAACCTACCAGCTGCGGTCCCCACTCCAACCCACACACGCACACATGTTATATACTTGCCCACCGCATTGTTACTCATTCTAATTAGTGTATATAATGGACCACATTTTTTACTTATAATTGTACTATATTCTATTGTTTGGGGAGTTTGACCTACAGTTAATGTGCCTACCACGAGAAGGTGCATGCTCAATGGACAGCACAAAAACAATTTGTGTAGGTGGAGATTAGAGCTACCACAGATAGTAATAAGTTATAAGAGTAAGTCATCCGGCGGCTGGGTGGCGTAGCGGAGATTGCGCTCGTCACCAATGCAAGAGACTCAGGTATCGAATCCCAGTCTCAGCATTGCCTTCGGCTTGGACCGGCCGTCGTACTGGCTCATTTGGCAGAGTCAGCGGGTGGAAGTCGATGGGTGGGGATTGGACGTTGTGGACAGCGACCCCTACAGGTCGGTTGGGAGATGCCTGCACAGCAGAGACCGGAAGTGGCGAGGGTAGTGTGAGCCTCCCATGCGTTACACCTCGCCAATGAGGGTCCGCGCTGGCAGGCGAAAATATGTGACAGGCTGCCTCCTCGTGTGCCGGAGGGAACACGTGATGCAAGGCTTCTATCCTCTCTACAACCGACCAGTGGGGGGCATAGTCGAGCAACGTTCAAGACAGGGGAGGGGAGAATTGGATACACGAAATTGGGATGGGAGAAAATAAGGAGAAAAAGTGGATAAAAAAAAGAAAGAGAAGTAATCCATATCTTATATATCCTAATAGTTACCTTATTACCATACTTGGCTGAAAATAAACTTTGCTGCCTGTTGTGAATGTGTTTTTCCCTGTAGGCAAATACATAAGTAGGCATACATTTTTGCAGTTGAGCAAAAATCTGCAGTTGAGTAGGCTATATGTGCTGTGTTTTTATGTTTTTATGTCTTCCATAAAATAAGTGGAAATAAGTGTTTTAATGAATGCTTTTAGGTGATATCCTCAGCAATACAAATTGGTCAAGATAATTTGTTTTTATGGTGTGTTTTTAATTTCCAAATACAAATCAAATCAAATCATATAAGCAGTTTTTGCAGTTGAGCTACAGATGTTGTATATTATACAGCCTTTTCATGCATCTTTATCAGGGGAACCTAATGATTTTAAAAATAATATAATGATGATATGATATGGACCGAATAGTTGGGTCATCTGTGACACTTCCGTGACCGTGGAGAGCGAAGGTCCATTTCTCAATGGATTTGTCATCTAGGAGGGTTAATAAACAAATTTAACTGGGGTGTATTTAATTTGTTTTTTTACTTAATTTTTTATTTCCATTTTTTCAACAACATAGACAATACAGTTCAACATACACAATTATAAAGACATAGTATCAAAAAGAAATAAAAATAAAAAACAAATAGACAAAAATAAGAAAAGAAAAAAGGGTGACATGGGTCCTTCGGTCCATTCTATATTTACATTGTTTATTTACATTTCCATTTGTTTTCTTGTTTCCTCTTCACTCTTCTGTGATGTCGTTCTTTTTCTTCCTATATTCCTCCCATACTTTTCCCATTTTGACTCAAATTTCTCCTCTTGCAGCCTCAGCATATGTGTGATTCTCTCCATGTCCTGTATCCCCTCTATTTTCTCTGTCCATTGTTCCTTCGTCGGTGCTTCTACTCTGTACCACAGTTTAGTCAAAGCTTTCTTGGCTGCTACTAATAGTATCTTAATCAAGTATTTGTCTTCCCCCTGAATTCCTTACTGTGATAGGTTCCCCAGATACAATACTTGGCCTGCCTGGGGTATTTCGTATCCTACTATTTCATTTATTGTCTCTCCTATCTCTTCCCAATAGTTTCTTATTTTCTGACATCCCCAGAATATGTGTGTGTGGTTCGCTACTTCTTGTCCATATTTTCTCCAACATGGTTTCTGTGCTGGTGTGTAATTGCCCTGTATTTCTGGTGTTATAAATAATCGAATTATGTTTTTCCACCCAAACTCCCTCCATATCTTTGATCCTGTGGTTGATTGTTGTATCTTACATGTGTTATACCATTCCTCCTCTGTTATCTCTATTTCTAACTCTTTCTCCCACTTTTCTTTTACATACAAGGTTGTAATTCCCTTACTGTCCATTATTGCCTGATATAGTGCTGATATAACCCTCCCCTTCCTTCCCTCATATGATTGTACCATTATCCTAATTTCCCCATTCTGTTATTTGTCTCTGTCTTGTTTTATTTTATTAAATTTTTTTTTGAACAAATGTTTTTTTATTTTTATTTATTTTTTTGACATGACATACAAACCTTTACAGTAGAAATCCACTATAAAACACATACATGCTCTTACTCGTCCCCCCCCCCCCCCCCCCCCCCCCCACCGGACCCCCCTTGAATACATACATTATTCGTTTTATTTCTTTGTTATAGTAATCTCTAATCTGTAAATATCTAAAGTGGTCTCTATTCTCTAGTGCGAATCTTTCTGTCAATTTTTGTAGAGTCTGCATCTCCCCTCCTTCTATCATTGTACATATTGCTGTTATCCCCCCCCGTTCCCATCTTTTGATCCCATGATCATCTATCCCTGGTTTGAATTTGTTGTCGTGTGTTATCCATCTCAGTATCTTGGATTATTTTTCTAGCTTGTATTTCTTTACTATTGTGTTCCATATGTTTATAGTGCATTTGGTAATTGGGTCCAGTAGTTGTTCCTGTCTTCTGAACAGCTCCCTATCTCCTATTAGTGCCTGCACTTCGAATCCCTCTCTTTTGGTTTCTATATCTTTCCATTTGGCTTCATAAATCACATTGCACCAGCATGCTACTGCCCTAATCTGTGCTGCATAGTAATAGCCTTCTAAACTGGGTACTGCCATTCCTCCTTTCTCCTTTGGTAGTTGTAGAGTCACATATCTGATCCTTGGTCTTTTCCCTCCCCAAATGAATCTTGATATCTGTCTATCCCATTCCCTGAATTGTTTTTGTGGTATTAATATAGGTAAAGACTGAAATAGGTATAACAACCTTGTAATATGTTCATCTTAATGATTTCGATCCTTGAGCTGAAATCTAGGGGCATTACTGTCCATCTTTCTAGGTCTCTTTTGATTTTCTGATTAATCTGTGTATAGTTTGCCTCGTATAGCCCCTCCACCCCTCTTGTAATGTTCACCCCTAAGTACTTGATCCTGTCCATGTCCCATTTAATTTTGTATTTTTCTTTGATCTCTATCGTTGGCGTGTAGTTCAGTGCTAAAGTCTGTGTCTTCGTCACGTTGAGTCTATACCCTGAGTAATATCCATATTCTGTCAGTAAATCCATCAGTGTCGGAAAGCTTATGTCTGGTTGCCTCATATATACTATCACGTCGTCTGCGAATAGTCCCAATTTATGTTCTGTTCCCCTTATCTCCACCCCTTTGATGTCTTTGGTCTGTCTAATTAGTTGAGCCAGTGGTTCGATGAATACATCGAAGAGCGTCGGCGAAAGACAACAACCCTGTCTGGTAGCTCTCTTTAGTTTAATCGGGTCCGTCAGACTACCATTTACCTTAATCCTTGCCGTCGGTTCTTGATATAATGCCCTAATTGTTTTCATAGCGTTTTTGTCTAATCCAAATTTCTCCAATACTTTATATAGAAATATCCAGTTTACACTGTCAAATGCTTTTTCTGCATCTAGGCTGACTAATACTGCACTTCATCCTTCCTTTTGTATCTCCTCTACCACCTGCACTGTCTTCCTTATGTTATCCTGTGTCTGCCTTCCTTTAATGATAATGGTCTGGTCCCCATCTATAATATCTGTCATAAATGTCTCAAATCTTTTGGATATTATTGATGTATACATCTTGTAATCTAAAGTATGGACACAGGTGTGAAACTGCTACATAGTTCTCTATCTTTTCATTCTTTTGGAATTGTAGTAATTATGGCTTCTTTCCATGAAGGTGGCATTGTGCCTTCTTTCATCGTGTGTCTGAATGCTGCTTCTAATATGGGGCTCAGTTCCTGTCTAAATGTTTTGTAGAATTCAGAGGGGAATCCGTCGCTACCCGGTGACTTACTGCTCTTTGCTTTACTGATCGCATTCCCCACTTCTTGTTCTGTAATCTCTGCGTTTAATATTTCGTTCTGTTCCTTCCCTATCGCTGGTAGATCAAATTTTCCTAAACATTTCTCTATCTCTTCTTCTCCTGCCACTATCGGTTGTGTGTATAGTTTCTTATAGTATTCTTCAAATGTCTTCTCTATTTCAGCTGGTTCTCTTAGTATTTTGTTTGTGTGTTCGTGTCCCTTATTGTGTGTATTGTGTTCAGTTTTTGTTGTATCCTGATACGTCTAGCTAAAAGTCTGGTCGCTCTCGGTCCTCCTTCATAGTATGTCTGTTTCATGTATCTAGCTTTCTTCTCTATTTCTGTCAGCATTTCTTTGTTTATTTTTCCTCTAACTTCCTTTACCTCTCTAAGTGTCTTTTGGTTCTTTGAGCTTTGGTGTTCTTTCTCTAATTCTTTCAGTTTCTTTATCAAGTTATGGTATGTCTCTATTCTGGCCTTCTTGAGTAATGCCGTCTTTACTATACATTTTCCACGTATTACTACCTTTAGTGCATCCCATAGAATGTTTACCTCTCCATTATAATTTTCTTCTCTGTATCTAATTATGTCTCCTTTTACTTCATTAACCAAACCTTTGTTATTTAATAGTCCTACATTCAGTCTCCAAACTGTATTCCTCTGCCTACTTTTAAGATTCACTGTCAGATATATTGCGCTATGATCTGATATGTCCGTCACCCCTATCCTGCAGTCTTCTACCCTGTATCTGTCCCCTGTTGTCATGATAAAATAGTCTATCCTTGAATATCTTGTGTGTGGATGCGAATAATGTGTGTATTCTCTATCTAGTGTGTGCATTTCTCTCCATATATCCATGATTCCTAATTCTGCTATTTGTATATTCATATATTTGCTAATGTTTGTCCTCCATTTCTTTGTGCTTGTTGTGTCAATGTCATAGTTCAGTACTACATTAAAATCACCTGTACAGATTAGGACCCCTTCTGTTACAAAGGGTCAGATTAAACCAAATATATATATTTATTGCTTGAGATCCCATGTATAATATTTGTATATCGTCTGATATCCCTTGTATATTCTTTGTACATATACACGGAATATCCCTTTACCTAGTACAGGCCAGACCATAATATCCGTTCTCCTATTGGACAGCGATCCCCTAGGCGCCACGGCCATACCCCCAATGTCTAGTTCAAAGTCACCGCTAAGATATGCCTGGACATGCCCGGTTCTGCGCAAGAATACGAGACAGAAATAAGGCTGGTACTAGATTGTTCACCTTACGTATAAATACGTCGCAGGTGGATACAGCAGTTAGTTACCCGAAACATGTTACCCAATAAGTTGAAGCCTCACACCACGATACAACGTGCTGTGAAGTGGGCCCGTTTTGCCCCGAAATAGAGCCTTGAGACCGCGTGCGAATTGATAGCTGAAGTGTCAGAGTTTAACGCTGTATCGTCGAGTTCGACCTATTCTATTATTAAGTAATAGTCTATTATGTATAGTGTATCGTGCGGCTACCGTTCTACAGTGACCAGCATTACCAACGTTTCATCGTACCGAGCTAGTGTGCTTATCCAGGCTGGGCGGCCTAACCTGGTGCCGTCATCCGAGGAGCCCTAGACGAGAACCGTGTGGATATGTACACTGGATAACCTACCCCGACGACTACAGAGCCCTTTTCGGCTGGATTATATTTGCTTTGGTCCTGTAGCTGTTGGAGCGGAGAATCGTCTACACCCACTGTTGTGTGGGATTTACCCTGTGAGGAGCACCACGTCGAGCCCGCCTCTAGTACTCTGAGGCTGGCTAGCTTTCCTCCATGCGGCACTGCATACCGGAGAATAGCTGTTGTTTGTCTACGGATCAAGGGATTATTGCACTGTCTCCTGTACCTGGAGTCTCCTTATTCCTCGTTGACCCAGACTTTCTGCGACCGACAAATCCTCTCCCCTGCTGGCTTACAACCGGAGGGACCCCTTTAGTATCTCCAGCTGATCTACTAGTGTACCATATATAATTCTTATGATACAGGTGGTATTAATTATCTCCTGCGTAATATTCTCATGGACTTACGCTCTTGACCTATTCATGCACATTCTTCGCCTTACAAGCGCAACTCTCAATCTTGATAAGTAATGTAAGATAATCTTCGTGCTGCTAATAAATATTCTTCTAAAACAGTATTTCTTGTGAAGCCGTGTTATTGTGGGTGTGTTCATCTCATATACCTGTGTACTGTATGGCCAGTAGTAATGTACATAACGCAGTAGTGGTTTAATGATACCATACTTATTTAATACAGTCAGGGAATTGTACCCCTCAGTTACACCTTCCCCTTCCATCGCTATGATATCAAAGATTGTTTCAAATAAATATTTCTCACTTTCTGGTGGAGCATATACATTCACTAGTGTTACCATTTGACCTTCCATTTTCCCCTTGACCATTACATACCTCCCCTCTTTATCCCTTATTTCCCTGATCATTTCAAACTTCACTGTGTTCTTAATTAGTATAGCTACTCCTCTTCTAAGGTTCTGTTTAAAAGAACTATAAAACAGATTCTCATACCCGAATCCCTTCAGCTTTTCATGTTCTTGTGATATTAGATGTGTTTCTTGTAAGAAGATAACCTGCGCCTTTTTTTCTTAAGTTTCGTCATCACCTTACTCCTTTTAATCGGATTATTCATACCATTCACATTCAGCGACATCATTTTGATACCCTTAACTTGTGTCATATTTCTTTTCCAAATGTTCTCCCGTTCTACCCATGTCACATAAAATAATATTTGTGGTTGTAGCCACTGCTATCCCTGTCTGATTTACATACATATAACCATAATCAACATTAACTTCAACATTAACCCTTGGAACTTCCATGGTAG
>NC_140166.1:139850612-139875612 GCF_963971535.1 Notolepis coatsorum | reverse complement strand
CGTGGGACAGATGTAGCAGATGTTACAAAAACAAATGGCTGCACACAACCTTGCAGAGGCCATACATCCAACTAATGGAAGATAGTTTAATTAACTTTAATTAACAGATTGCAGAATGGGTACAGTACAGCTCAATACACACAATTGTTAAGGGGATGCAGACCAGAGAAAGACTTTCGACTTGTTTACATCAGGGTCCCCCATTTTCAATTCGTAATGAAATTGCAATTATGTGTCTGCATGAACACACAACTGTAACTGTACTCAAAAATAACAAAATAAGGGTTGTCTCAGTTCACAACTATATTGGTCAAGTTTTGGGTGGGACTTGTTTGCGTCCCTACAGCTTCTTATTCAATTGAGCGAGATGCTCGGTTATGTCACACAGCCAGTTTGCATCTGACAGTTCAGACAATATTTCTTCAACCCTTTGTTACCTATTCCGCCTGAATCTTTTTTGTATTTTGGGCTGTAAAATTGTCAAAGAATGTCTGAGGAGTAAGTGCTTTTGGCTTTTTTCCTTTGTTACTTCATCAATACCTCAGATGTTCAACATACATGTATGTGTAAGAATGTGTAATAACTAAGGCTGTCAAAGTTAAAGCTTTATTAACGCATCAACCCACAATTCTTTTAACAACGCTATTTTTTAACCCAAGATTAATGTTAAAAAAAAAAATTATCAGAGCTCTTGGGGGCCACATCAAATGACTTGGCGGGCC
Organism: Notolepis coatsorum; assembly: GCF_963971535.1. Taxonomy (NCBI): domain Eukaryota; kingdom Metazoa; phylum Chordata; class Actinopteri; order Aulopiformes; family Paralepididae; genus Notolepis; species Notolepis coatsorum. Next base: position 139,874,890 of record NC_140166.1, on the reverse strand, counting down.
ATGAGTTTGACACCTATGCCCTAGGTGATCAGCTGAAATGACCCAGGTAGAGATTGTTGTCGGGAGGAGCCCTATATAGTGAAAGGGGGGGGGGGGGTGTACGTGTGTGAGCGAGAGAGAGAGATAGTTCTCCAACCTGTGGGTTACAGTGATCTCCTGGTTGTTCCTCACATAGGTTATCTAACTATCGTGCCACTGCAACTAGAAGCACTGGCCTGGCCTGCTTCTAAGTTCAGTGGCCTGACTGCACTTTTTTTTTTTTTTTTTGGGAAATCATCTCGCGACCCCTCTAGTGGTCGCAACCCCCACTTTGGGAACCTAGAAGATACAGACACCTCTGTTTACTAGAAGATACAGACACCTCTGTTTACTAGAAGATACAGACACCTCCGTGTCCTAGAAAAACATGTCGCTGAGCTTACATTAGTTCCATCCTTTCCTTTGTATGGAGTTCTTAAAGGTGAAGAGGAAACCTTGACTTTCTTTCTTCACGCCAACCGCACTCACAAAGGAAACAGAGAGGATGTTAAGAGAGAGAGAGATGGAGAGAGAGAGATGGAAGGAAAGAGAGAGAGAGAGAGAGAGATGGATGGAGGGATTGAGAGAGCAGGTAAAGAGAGAGAGAGAGATGGAAAGAGAAAGAGGGATAGAAAGATATAGGGGAGAGGAAGGAAAAGAGAGAGGAGAGATGGGAAAAGAGAGAGGAGAGATGTGAAAAGAGAGAGGAGAGATGGGGAAAGAAAGACAGAGAGAGATGCAGGGAAAGAGAGGAAATACATACTTTAACAATAACCATGTCAAACACACTTCACACAGAGGGTGTTAAGAGAGAGAGATGGAGAGAGATGGAGGGGTAATGAGAGACAAGAGAGGCAGGGAAAGAGAGACAGAAAGGAGAGGGTGGATAGAGTGAGAGAGACGGAGAGAGACGGAGGGGTAGTGAGAGACGGAAGAGGCAGGGAAGGAGAGACAGAAAGGAGAGGGTGGGAAAGAGAGAGAGATTGAGGGATAGAGTGAGAGAGACGGAGAGAAAGCAAGAGAGGAGCGGGAGGGAAAGAGAGTGAGAGAGAGAGAGACAGAGGAGCGGGAGGGAAAGATATATAGAGAGAGAGAGTGGGAGAGTGGGTAGAGAAACCAGAAACCAGAAAATATATCCAAGCCTCAAGAGAGAGAGGGAGAGCGAGGAGAGAATCTATGCATATCTTGGGGGAGACAGAAGCCTGAAACAGAGACAGATGAAACAGAATATCTCAGTGTTTTAAAACCTCTGCCTGTCCTTCTGCGCTCTCGTCACTCACGTCTACTGTGCCATTCGGGGAAAAGAACACAAATATGTTGCCAAATCTGTTATATAGTAGTACAAGTAAATCCAATAGATTTACAGTACTGTATACTCTCTTTCTTGTACATTTTCTATTCTGAAATACACATTAATAATAATAAAACAAATTCTGAGACGGAGAGAGTATGTGTGCATGTGACAGAGAGAGAGAGAGAGAGATAGATAGAAAGAGAGAGATAGAGAGAAAGGTAGAAAGAGAGAGAGAATGTGTGTATGTGACAGAGAGAGAGAGAGAGTATGTGTGTATGTGACAGAGAGAGAGAGTATGTGTGTATGTGACAGAGAGAGAGAGAGTATGTGTGTATGTGACGGAGAGAGAGAGAGTATGTGTGTGTGTGACAGAGAGAGAGTATGTGTGTATGTGACGGAGAGAGAGTGTGTGTATGTGACAGAGAGAGAGTATGTGTGTATGTGACAGAGAGAAAGAGTATGTGTGTATGTGACAGAGAGAGAGAGTATGTGTGTATGTGACAGAGAGAGAGTATGTGTGTATGTGACAGAGAGAGAGAGTATGTGTGTATGTGACAGAGAGAGAGTATGTGTGTATGTGACAGAGAGAGTGTGTGTGTTTATGTGACAGAGAGAGAGTATGTGTGTGTATGTGACAGAGAGAGAGAGTATGTGTGTACTGTATGTGACAGAGAGAGATAGAAATAGAGAGACAGAGAGTATAGTATGTGTGTATGTGACAGAGAGAGAGTATGTGTGTATGTAACAGAGAGAGAGTATGTGTGTATGTGACAGAGAGAGTATGTGTGTATGTGACAGAGAGAGTGTGTGTGTGTGACAGAGACAGAGTATGTGTGTATGTGACAGAGAGAGTGTGTGTGTGTGACAGAGAGAGAGTATGTGTGTATGTGACGGAGAGAGTGTGTGTGTATGTGACAGAGAGAGAGTATGTGTGTATGTGACAGAGAGAGTGTGTGTGTGTATGTGACAGAGAGAGAGTATGTGTGTATGTGACAGAGAGAGAGTATGTGTGTATGTAACAGAGAGAGAGTATGTGTGTATGTGACAGAGAGAGTGTGTGTGTATGTGACAGAGAGTGTGTGTGTGTGTATGTGACAGAGAGAGTATGTGTGTATGTGACTAGAGCTGCCGCGGTTACCGCATTACCGCGGTATCGCTGTTACATCACGCCCACCGCAGAGTTTAGCTGAATACTGCATCACCGCTGTTTTTTATAATAATACTCTCAACCAAAGCAATGCAACAATTTTGATTGACAGTCGATTCTGCCAATTACGTCACACCGCTTGCACCCGCCTCTGCTGTTACCACCAATCGGCAAGCGCGTATTTGTTTTTTACTTCCTGAATGTCAGCCATTGATCAGAGCTCACAACAAGGCTAATAACGTTAGCTCCCCGCCGGAGTGGACTACCATCGCTCCTCAGGAGTACTAAACGAGGCATAATGATTTTACTGCAACGAATGTCATAATAAAAGCCCTTCGTTCTATACACTTGTCTGATTGAAAACTTTATTAACAGACCGCAGAATGGGCACAACTCAGCACGCTCTGCCTTGCTATGGTCCGGTAAATACGCTGATGTTATTGAACGTGTAACTATATAACGTTAATGCCACAAAACGAATGCCTTTGTTAATCATAAGTAGTAACTTTATAATAATAAGAAGAAGAAGAAAGGGTCGGGGGGGGGGGGGTAACCGCCGGGCGCTACCACCCCTGCCCGCGACACCGAGTGAACGGCGCACGACCAGAGGGGAGACTTCGAATCCGTGTTTCACTTTCAATAACGAATGCGTGCTTGCCGAATCCCAAACAATATTCATGCTGCAAAGTCATCCTCTAAAGATAGACATTTAGACTAGAGGCAGGCTATATGCTATAAAGAGTAGACAAAAACAATTATAAAAAAAAATGCATTCAAACTTTTTTTTATTATTATTTTTTTCCAGGTAACCGCGGCGGTAGGAAATATTTCGCAAATTTGATGGAAAACATCAATACCGTGGAAGCCCTATATGTGACAGAGAGAGAGTATGTGTGTATGTGACGGAGAGAGAGAGTATGTGTGTATGTGACAGAGAGAGTATAGTAAAGTATGTGTGTATGTGACAGAGAGAGAGAGTATGTGTGTATGTGACGGAGAGAGAGAGTATGTGTGTATGTGACAGAGAGAGTGTGTGTGTATGTGACGGAGAGAGAGAGTATGTGTGTATGTGACAGAGAGAGAGAGAGTATGTGTGTATGTGACAGAGAGAGAGTATGTGTGTATGTGACAGAGAGAGAGAGAGTATGTGTGTATGTGACAGAGAGAGAGAGAGTATGTGTGTATGTGACAGAGAGAGAGAGAATATGTGTGTATGTGACAGAGAGAGAGTATGTGTGTATGTGACAGAGAGAGAGAGAGAGTATGTGTGTATGTGACAGAGAGAGAGTATGTGTGTATGTGACAGAGAGAGAGAGAGAGAGAGAGAGAGAGAGAGAGAGAGAGAGAGAGAGAGAGAGAGAGAGAGCTAGAGAGAGAGAGAGAGAGAGAGAGAACATATCCATGTGTTGACACCGGAGACAGAGACGGTGACAGAGGGACGGACTAAGCAGCCCCCCCCCCCCCCCCCCCCCCCCCCTCTCAGTCAGTCTGAAGAGCCTGTGGGGGGTGAGTGGTACTGTACCACACAGCCTCTGGTATCATCAGATCAGCATTGTCTCTGGAGTGACTGACTGACGAACAGAGCTGTGAGGGAAGGGCAGATGGATGAGTCACACAGACGGCAGCAACATAGTTACTGTACGCAGGGCCGCCTGGGAGAAATGCGAGGCCCTGTGCGAGATTTAAATATATATATATTTTTTTTCATACAGTCAACATATTATTAAATAATAGCGCTGCCCAAGGCTGGGCATGATACAGTCAACATATAGCAAGAGAGAGCGAGAGAGAGCTTCCGTTCTACAGTCAATATACAGTGTTATCGCTGCACAGACCCGGCAATGCCCCTGACCCTCCACCAGAGCAAGGCCAGAGAGAGAGAGAGAGAGAGAGAGAGAGAGAGAGAGAGAGAGAGAGAGAGAGAGAGAGAGAGAGAGAGAGAGAGAGAGAGAGAAATTGGAAAGAAACAACCCAAAACCAGAGCAAATTGAAATGCTATTTGGCCACAGAGAGTACACAGTGGCAGAATACCTGAGCACTGTGACTGACCCAATACTAAGAAGATCCTTGACTAGGTACAGACTCAGCGAGCACAGCCTAGCCATAGAGAAAGACATATACTTCCCACAAATTGCAAACACCCAAAGAGACTTTGAAAACATGGACAATAACTCAAAACTCCCATACCTACTGGGAGAAATACAAGAATGTGAAATAAAGCCCATTTGAATTGAAGAGAGAGAGATAGATAGAGCATGTCTGTGTGTGTTAGAAAGAGAGAGATAGAGAGAGAGCATGTCTGTTTGTGTGTGTGTGTTAGAGAGAGAGCATGTATATGTGTGTTAGAAAGAGAGAGAAATATAGAGAGAGAGCATGTCATTTTGTGTGTTAGAGAGAGATATAGAGCATGTCTGTGTGTGTTAGAAAGAGAGAGAGAGAGAGAGAGAGAGAGAGAGAGAGAGAGAGAGAGAGAGAGAGAGCATGTGTGTTTGTGTGTGTGTGTTAGAGAGAGAGCATGTATATGTGTGTTAGAAAGAGAGAAATATAGAGAGAGAGCATGTCATTTTGTGTGTTAGAGAGAGATATAGAGCATGTCTGTGTGTGTTAGAAAGATAGAGAGAGAGAGAGAGCATGTGTGTTTGTGTGTTAGAGAGAGAGAGCATGTCTGGCTCAACATAACGTTAGCCAACATAACGTTAGCATTAGCCACGATAGCTAGCCGGCCCGAGAGAGAGAGAGATATATCCACGGCGGGAATAGAATAGAGTGCATTAAAAACTCACCAAACGTCCAAGAGGATGGAGACAACCGCGTGGAGTTGACGAAGTTCATCTGCCGAATGACTGTTCTCTTCATCTTGGCATAACAATGCTGCACGCGCTCTCTCTAGGTTAGCTAACGCTAGTTAGCCTTTAGCTAAGCTAGCTACTAGCCGACATGGCTATCCCGACTGTCTGAACCACACGTTAGCACTCGATATTATAACGTAGCTAAAGCTAACTAGCTGTCCCTGCCTTTAGCTAAGCCGACATGGCTAGCCTGACTGAACTGTCTAACATGCAACAACTTTCATCTTCAGTCCATCTGACCGTCCTCTTCGTCTTGGCTGGCATAAGCATAATAACCTCCAATGCTGCACGCGCGAAATAGTCAAACGCAGCTGACGCACGCCGGCCGACTGTACACATGTAAGTTGTAACCCCTCCCTTCGTTGAAACCAATAGTATGTCTGCTGCAGAGCCCCAGAGCTCCAATAGTGAGTATGTCTGCTGCAGAGCCGCAGAGGAACAAGTCAGACACATTCTACAAACGTGTCTAATGTGAAATATATAAGCATATAAGCAAAACTAGATTTTAGGTCTGTGATGAAAAGGGGCCTCGCGGGAAGGGGGGTCTAAAAAAAAAAAAAAAAAAAAAAAAAAAATTAAATAATTTTATTTTTTATTAAAAAAATTTGTGCGAGGCCCCCCTTCCCACGAGGCCCTGTGCGACCGCACTGCTCGCACACCCCCTGAGGCGGCCCTGACTGTACGACTCATTTGCTGCCGATACTCACACAGAGAACATTTTCGTTAATTTGTTTTGCTGCAGAATACGGCGAATTTCGATTAGATTAGATTCAAATGTATTGTCATCATGCAGCACAAGTACAGTACAACAAAAAGAAGTTTGGCTTCCAACCAGAGTGCAAAGGTAACAGTAAAGTGCGATAGTAATATACAATGTACAGGTGATTAAACTGGATATAAAATAGATAAACTAGTACTACTGAGTGAGTAATAGTGCTAATCACATGTATGTACAGAGTTGTAGTATGGTAGTAAGTAGGGATGTCCGATATTATCGGCCTACCGATATTATCTGCCGATATTTGCATTAAAATGTAATATCGGAAATTATCGGTATCGGTATTCAAAATAAATGTTTAAAAAAAAAAATGATCTACATTTATTTAACCTTTATTTACCCAGGCAAGCAGGTAAGAACAAATTCTTATTTAATTTATTGTCAAAAGTATGCATAATGTTGTGTTAATTCCACGACAAGAGATTATGTAATGTTACCTGAAATTATTCAGGGGGGGGGGGGGGGGGGGGCTGCATATATTGGTATCGGTTGATATCGGTATCGGAAATTAAGAGTTGGACAATATCGGTATATCGGATATCGGATATCTCATCTGATACCACCTAGAGAGCTAGTTTCAGAGTGTGGTGCTGAGTACCAAGTATCTCATCTCATGGCCCACCAAGTATCTCATGATGCAGCAGTTAAGGTGTTGATACCATTCAGCACCACATACAGTATCTGTGTGAAGCTGGCTTTTCATCCATGACAGCTCTGAAAACAAAATATAGGGCCAATTTGAAAGGTCACGATATTGGTGTTATTTCAATACATTTAAACATGGCCCATTTCATGCCTATTTTGTTGGGACGAGGGGGGGGGGGGGGGGGGGGGGGCAAAATATTTTGGTCCGCCAAAGGGGGGCCTGACAGAAAAAGTTTGAGAAGCACTGATACGAGAGCAGAATAACCCGACTAACTGGGAAATGCAAAGGTACGATCTGGCAGCATCATGACATCTGAGGCGGGGTTATATCACTGACGTAATTGGCCCACAGACGTCAATCAGCTGTTCCGCTGACAGCAGCACACCTGAACTCCATACCTGACTAACGAGAGAGAGAGAGAGAGAGTAGCCAGGCAGAGACTGTGACAGTAGGCAATGGATATGTACAACTATAGATATAGTATCTACAGACTATATGCAGGTATGTACATACAGATATGTACACAAACCCAACCATACCATACCATGCTAGACCATGGCTATAGCCCCAGCCAGGCTGATCACAGCTAATGGAGACGAGGCAGAACTTGACCTAGAAACAAAGTAGCCTGCAAGGACGTGCATCAGTAACTCGTTGCACCCGACTTCCTCTGCGTTTCGAAGAACTCTCTCTCTTTCTCTCTCTGTGGCTTCTGGCAAAAATTTGCAAGATTAGCCACAATCATTTTGTACCAAACGACATATAAACCCCCCGTGGATCTCTGAGATCACAAGGCCAGATGCATATTTAATTAAAAATAATTACTGTGACCTTATGTCCAGCAATGTCGCCGTTTTAACCCTTTCACTGCCACACGACAGAAGGTTAACCCTTTACTATCACACAACCGACGGTCGTTGACCGGCTGTCGTGTGGCAGTGAAAGGGTTAACCTTCTGTGTATTGTCACAGTGAAAGGGTTAACAGTTTTGGTAGTGCGGCAGTGAAAGGGTTAATAGCCGTTTTCCTGGTTTTCACACAAGCACAACATGAATGGAATTGGTGACTTTGTCCTGGTTTCCCTGGAAACCTATTATTAGGGTCAGTGTTGTGTAGTGAAATGATTTGCGGTTTAATCTTGATCTGCAACCAGAGGGCTGAGGCTGCGGAGTAGATGATTATCTAGAGGCTGAATGAATGAATGAATGAATGAATGAATACATGAATGAATGCATGAATGCATGAATGAATGAATGAATGAATGAATGAATGAATGAATGCATAAATGAATGAATGAATGAATGAATGAATGAATGAATGAATGAATTAATGAATGAATGAATGAATGAATGAATGAATGAAAACTTTATTTAACAGATTGCAGAATGGGTACAATACAGTATGGCTCAATACACACAATTGTTAAGGGGATGCAGACCAGAGAAAGACGTTTGTCTTGTTTAGATCAGGGTCCCCCATTTTCAATTCATAGTGACATTTATGACATACACAACATACATGACAGCTTTTAAATCCCTGCTTAAGACCCATCTTTTCTCTCTCTCCTTCAACCTACCCTGATCTCACCTGGTCGGGGACTGACCCTTAGATTAATCTGTCTAGTTTAGTTAGGATGTCTATTTGCTCCCTTGTCTGCTTTTCTGCAGACATAGGAGAACCTTTTAACCTCTGTCTCTGTCTCAACCAGTCCCATGGAACATCTTCATAACGCCTTCTGTCTGGCCTGCAGTGCTGAACCCTCTGAGTGACTCCTCCTGCCCCCACGGGGCATACGGCCCTGAACTATTGTCTTGTATCTCATCCTGTATCCATACGCTTGCAGTAGTTCTATCTATTACTCTATTTCACAATTTTCTTATATACTATGATTCTACTGTCACCATGTATGCATATGCTCACTACATGTATTTATTGCTCCATCTCCGCCCACTACAAACATGGGAACTCTCTAACCCCCTCCTATAGGGAGGAGGAGTCTGGCGTCACTGGTTGTTCCACCCGTATAGGGATTTAGCATTGGGAAAATGGATTATCGGCTATTGTAACAATTCTGCCGCATGAACATTGGCAAGCTTTCCATTTTTGTACAAAATTAGTTCCCGTCTACCACTAACATGATTGTTTAAGCATTTTTGGTTGAAACAAAGGTAGTTATAAGGTTTTTAATTTGTCGTAAAAAAAACTACAATTACCACTAGGCAGCCTGTTGTTCAGTACGCAGCGCTATTGGTCTGTTTAGGCTGTCACCTTTTCCCCGTCACGGGTCATAGTACCAAGCTAGCTATCTAGCTAACGTTAACGTTACCCCGCTAAATGCTATTACGTAGCATTATGTCTACTGTCGTGAACCATTTTAAATCGGGGCATGTAGAGTAAAATGTGCAGGTCCTCTTCTCAGACCTGTGGGGCAAAGCACTGCACGCATCATGCCGGCTAGCAAGCTAGCTAGCTACAGGCCACGGCCGGCTGATAGCACGATAGTAGCCCATTTCGTGACTCGAACGGGGGTACCACAATAGCTAACTAACGTTAACGTTACAAGCTCAAAAGCCTTATAACTTCTACTACAGTCGTGTCCATAAGTTCCCTGGCAGAATACTTTGTTTGTGAGGACAAATGTATACAAAGAGTTTCGGGGCTAGCAAGCTACTAAAACTTATAAACTATACACAATATGTACAACGAAACAATGATTTACATTAGTATTTACAGTGATTTAATATGCAGCGAAATAACGTTATACGATTTAAATTATAAATACAAATGTAGTTGTGGCTTTTACAAATGGTGGTTAGCTTTAGAGATAAATGGCTATGATCACGGAGCACTAGTTGTTTGCAAGTGTAGCTGTACAATGAGCTGTAGACCAGCCTGTAACACTAGTGTTGGGTGAAACAGATACTAGCCACAGATTCAGGGTCAGTCACCTGTTGTCTTTTCATCCATGTTATTACGCTTGTGCGTTTATGATGAATATTAAGACCCCCTGTATTCCAAATCAAGATATTTAAATTAGCTATAGTCTAAACAGGTTGCAGTATGGCTGAGTGTAGTTTGTCTGGAGTAGCACTTCATAATAGATATATATCCAACTGTTGGGGCGGCTATGTGGTGCAGTGGGCAAGGCGCTCGCAATGAATGCTGGAGACTAGGCTCGAACAGGATGCCTCCTGTTTGAGCCCCGCTCTCCACATTGCTTTCAGTTTACCTTGTCGTCCACAGTAATACACATTGGCCGTATTACGGGGAGGGAAACTGAAGGGTGGGGATCGGGCGTTGTGGACAGCGACTCCTACAGGTCGGTTGGTGTGCCTGCACAGTAGAATCAAGAAGCGACGGGGGCGTGGCCCCTCAAAGCCCAGACCCCCGACGCTGGAAGATCGAGCCACGCAGGTGAAAAGATGCGACGGCTGTTACCTCGAGTATCGGAGGGGACTCGTGCTATGTATGACTTAATCCACATTGCAGCCGGCTTGTGGGAGGCAAGAAACAACATTTGAAGACAGGGGAGGGTTGAATTGGACGATATGAAAATTGGGATGGGAGAAAAATAGAAAATGGGAGAAAAAGTGGATAAAAAAAAAATATATATCCAACTGTTAAGGTCCTGTTGAGATCCGAGCGTGAGTATAAAAACAAACATAAAAAACTAAAAAACACACAATCCCCCATTCCCACCCCCCTCCCCCCCTTCAAAATACTTATCCAGTATCCCCATATCGAGCATATCAACCATAACAACCCTATGCATATTACCATAGGGTCAATAACTCTCAAACCTACCATAAGTAGATTATTTTCTCAGTGGCTGCTTGCCACACTCCCATAAAAAAAAAAAGAGATAAAATGCCTCAAAAAGTTTAGTAAATTCACTTAAACCTTATAAGAACATGGCTAAGTTTAAACAAGAAGAAGAAAAAAAAGCCTAGAATTGGAATTATTGCAAAAGAAGGGGGGGGGGGGGTTATAATACGTGTGCAGTTCGTCCACCAGGCCGGAGGAGGGCGATGTTCCACTGTGAAGTCTGTTGTTTCCTATGATTCACATAGAGTAGAGGTTACAGAATATTCCAGCATTGTCATAGTGTAATTAGACCGCCGTGTCAGAAGAGGCGCTGTACAACAGATTGTCTTATTTTTTTATCGACCTAGTAGGTCAACAGCATATGAACCGCAGATGATGACGTATGCCGTGTGTGTGGTTAGTAGAACGTACCTGAAACGTTAATGGATCCCACGGACTCACGGAGGTATTAAGCCAAGTCATGGCGAGGCGTAAGTGACATGCATAAAAGTCATAGATCATTTAAACAAAGCTAAAAATCATGCAATGGTTAGACAAAATAAAACCGACCAAACCCCCCCTTATATCAGATGTAGCGAAACATTTAAATAAAGTATCTAGGCGATACCCAGCGTCACATAGTTAACCTATTTAAGTTATAGAAATTATATGACGCCGCTTGGCGTTTAAGCCATAGCGAAGTGCTAACTGCTCAAAAACAGGCTACTGTCGCCTAGTACGTGGCCTCATCCTCCTGGGTCTTCAAGAAGGTTGCGGCTTCCTTAGGCGAGGAAATCGGTATCCTCACGCCGTCTTTGGTGATGAACAGCCTCGCAGGGGTTTGTAGGGACGGCTTGAGACCTAGATTGTAGAGTGGGCCCATGACGTCTCTGTAGCGGGAACGCTGCTCCACGACTTCAGGACAGTAGTCTTCAAAGATTTGGACTGGTTTCCCACCGTATTCCAGCTTTCCCCTCCTCTTCCATGCCTCCCGAATAATTTTTTCTTTTATTCCATAATGATGTAAGCTAGCAATAACTGCTCTAGGCCTGGAGCTATTTGTTGCTTTGGCACCGGCTCTGTAACACCGGTCCAATTCGGGTGTCGTAGGGAGGATCCCCACCCCCAGAATATCAACCAGTACCTTTGCAAACAAGACATTGGGATGGTCGCTATTCACGGACTCATCCAGTCCTATTAGGCGAATATTGGATCGACGGATACGGGATTCGACGTCGGTTAGCTTAGCCTTTAGCTTATCATTGCTTTCTTCTAGAGCCAAACATCTAGCCCCTATCACGTCCACCATGTCAGTCCAAGTATTCAATCCGGCTTCCACAGAGGTCAGACCAGTGGCGGACTGGGACACAAATTCAGCCCGGGACATTCAGACGCACCAGCCCACACACCGGCCCACGCACCTGCCCACGCACCGGCCCCGAAACCGGCCCACACAACGGGCGTTATGAAACACTTGTCCAGTATTAAACAACCCAAGGCTGTGGCTAAGGAGTCAACATCAGGGAGACCAAATCTACACACCGCCCCTAGATGTGCACTCATGCACAGTGCACACACACACACACACACAGACACACACATACATATACCGTTACTTCCCGTCATTGGCATATGTTTTTTTTTTACTAACATCTTAGTGCCTCATTAGCCTAGGGATTAAGGATACATGAAGTATTAACTACACCATAATAATATTGAGGTTTTGATCCATAGAAAGTAGGGATGTCCGATATTATCGGCCTACCGATATTATCGGCCGATATCGGCATTAAAATGTGATATCGAAAAATATCGGTATCGGTTTTAAAGAAATAATATTTTATTTACATTTCTATAACCTTTATTTACCCAGGCAAGCAAGTAAGAACCAATTCTGATTTTATTTATTGTCAAAAGTATGCATAATGTTGTGTTAATTCCACAACAAGAGATATGTAATGTTAATTACCTGAAATTATTCCATTTCTTGGGGCGGGAAACCCTGCATATATCGGTATCGGTTGATATCGGTTGATATCGGTATCGGAAATTAAGAGTTGGACAATATCGGTATATCGGTATCGGTAAAAAAGCCAATATCGAGCATCCCTAATAGAAAGGTCTGTGCTACACAATTTCAGTTAGATTGGATTTATTGTCCTTTAATTTGGCACTCATGACATTAGTTGCTTGCCGTTTAATCAACATTGAAAGACCCCCCACTTCCTCCCAGACACCCATTCCAAGAGCCTGTTTTCTCTCTCTCTCTCTCTCTCTCTCTCTCTCTCTCTCTCTCTCTCTCTCTCTCTCTCTCTCTCTCTCTCTCTCTCTCTTTCTCTCTCTCTCTCTCTCTCTCTCTCTCTCTCTCTCTCTCTCTCTCTCTCTCTCTCTCTCTCTCTCTCTCTATGTATGTGTCTCTCTGCGTGTGTGTCTCTCTCTCTCTCTGTCTCTCCCTCTCTCTGTGTGTCTCTCTCTCTGTGTCTCTCTCTCTCTGTCTCTCTCTCTGTGTGTCTGTCTGTCTGTCTGTCTGTCTGTCTGGACTGGGCTCTCTCTCTCCCCTCAGGGTCAGCTGTGCTGGACTGGGCGCTCTCTCTCCCCTCAGGGTCAGCTGTGCTGGATTGGGCGCTCTCTCTTTCCTCAGAGTCAACTGCATAAGAAGAACATCAGCAATCAATAATAATGGCTTGAATTCATACAGCGTTTTTCAGCTTTTGAAAACACCCAAAGTAGTAGTAGTAGTAGTAGTAGTAGTAGTAGTAGTAGTAGTTTATTCAGTCATCATCTCACACAATACAATATACCCCATCATTTAACAATATTTGATTTTACCTGAAAAGGTACAGACTGAAGCATAATGCTTATATATGCCTGTCCTATATTCTTAACAAATATTAAAAAAAAAATGCGGCTACGTGGCGTAGTGGGCAAGGCGCTCGCCACAAATACTGGAGACGCTGGGCTCGCCTGTTCGAGCCCAACGCTCCACATTGCTTTCAGTTTAGCTGGTCGTTCATACTAATACACATTGGCCGTATTAGGGGGTGGGAAACTGATGGGTGGGGATTGGGCGTTGTGGACAGCGACTCCTACAGGTCGGTTGGTGTGCCTGCGCAGTAGAATCAGGAAGTGTCGGGGGCAGCGTGAGCCTCCCACGCGTTACTCCTCGCCACTGAGAGATCGAGCTGCGCAGGTGAAAAGATGCGACTGCTGTTACCTCAAGTACCGGAGGGGACTTGTGCTATGTATGACTTAGTCCACATTGCAGCCGGCTTGTGGGAGGCAAGAAACAGCGTTCGTGACAGGGGAGGGTTGAATTGGATGATACGAAATTGGGATGGGAGAAAATGTAGAAAATGGGAGAAAAAGTGGACAAAAAAAACAAAAATTTAAAAAATTAAGACTCCAAAACAGTATTCTAAAAGAAAATAGCAAAAGAAAACAGTATTATTCACCCCTGTAGTTTTCAAAAATAGCTTTACAAATTTTTCTTAAAAACCAAAAGCGAATTACTCATTCTTAACTGTATATCAGCATTGTTCCACAAAGCGCTTCACAGAAACCATCAAGCATTCACACTCACACAGTCATACACTACTGGTGGTTGTGAGCAGCATCAGCAAACACAGCTGCCCTGTGGCAGACTGACGGAATCATGTCTGCTAATCAGCGCCAACCACCATCAACAACCTTCATAAATACATTCAACATTAATGGAATAGGCTAACTACCAACTTAGCTGTAGCAGTTAGCTGTTATATGCAATCACATATGTTTAACTACGGGGTAGTAGTTGACCTAGTTGTTAGCTTAAGCTAGTTAGCTGTGGTTATTTACAAACAAAAAGATGAGACTAATCATATACAGATCGAGAACATGGCTAACAGTTGGGAATTCTAAGGTACATCTTATTTAAGCATGTAAAATGGCAACTAATCAATTCAATCAATTAGATTACCAATATTATATCAACATGAAAATTTGGAAGGGAACATAATAGTATTTTATTTTAGTATTTACTATTATAATATTAGTAGCCGATTAATTTGCAGCCCGTCCTAGGTTCTGATTGGCTCTCTAGGTTAGCACTTTAGCTTCTGATGCTGTGGTGGGCACTAGTCCTAACATTGCTAACTAAACTTTTAGTCAGAGAAAAAACGTCACGAGTCACAACTATTTACGTCCACGTGCTGTAAGGAATCAGGAATACGGAAAGCACATTGTAATAGAATGACTGAAATCACTGCAAGAGCTAATATAGGCTAGCTAGCCCTCATGAACCGGCAGACACCAACAGTAGAATATGCACTAGGCTACTGCATGCACCTGTCATGTTACTGTTGGTTCCTTCCACTTGAACTTCATCATCATTAGCAGCAGCAGCAGGTAAACATGTCTGTAATTTTAGAACATTGTTCTGCGTCTTTTACTAGCAATTTTAGTTTTTAATTCTAGCTTTTTCAGCTCCACCCTTTCTTTTTTTGCATTCTCCATTTCTGCGCTTCTAGGCCTACTCGCGGTTGGGAGGAAACGTGAATCTCATTCACTGATGTCTCATGTCTCATTCAAGACTGGCTAACAAAAGCATGTCTTTCACTTAACACCAATAAAACAGTGTGTATGATGTTCACAAAGTCACCAGTAGAGGTCACTCACTCTAATGTGTTTCTGGGAGAGGCGGAGCTGGACATTGTACATTAATTCAAGTATCTTGGGGTCACATTGGACTCTATATTGACCTTCAAAAAGTCATGTGAAGAAAGTGACAAACAGTCAAGTTTAACATCGAAAACTTCAGGCAGATCAGGCCCTGCCTGCCAGTTAATGCTGCAAGGATGTTTCTGCATTCAATGATTTTATCACACATCGAGTAGGCCTACTGTTTTATCAACTGGTCTCTTTTATATGTCACTACTCTTACACCAATATAATTACTCTACAAAAAAGCCATAAAAGTATTTGATAGGAAACCAATTTCATTTCATCACTGTAATGTTTTAGAAAAACATAACATGCTAATTTTCGAGAATTTCCAAGTTTTCAAATATACTTGCTTCATGTACAAGGTTCTGCATGGACTTGCCCCTCCCCCATTGAATGAGTTCATCCAACAGAAAGCAGACACTGGCATTACCACCAGGGCCATCAGTAGAGGGGACTGTAAGGTGCCTTTTCGTTACATATTCCATGTTCAAGACCCATCTTAAACTGCATCTTAAGGCAAACCAGAACTGTGATCATTTTTTATCTGATTTAGTTTATGCAACTTGTTTATTGTTTTATTGCCGGCCCACACACTGGCCCACACACCGGCCCACATAATGGCCCACACACCGGCCCACATATGGCCCACACACTGGCCCACACACTACACCGGCCCACACACTACACCGGCCCACACACCGGCCCACATTAGTGGCCCACACACTGGCCCACACACTGGCCCACACACCGGCCCACACACTGGCCCACATACTGGCCCACACACCGGCCCACACACCGGCCCACATACTGGCCCACACACCGGCCCACACACTGGCCCACATTAGTGGCCCACACACCGACTCACACACTGGCCCACACACCGGCCCACACACCGGCCCACATACTGGCCCACACACCGGCCCACACACTGGCCCACACACTGGCCCACATTAGTGGCCCACACACCGACTCACACACCGGCCCACACACTGGCCCACATTAGTGGCCCACACACCGACTCACACACTGGCCCACACACTGGCCCACACACTGGCCCACACATCGGCCCACATTAGTGGCCCACACACTGGCCCACACACTGGCCCAAAAAAAAAAGTAAAAAAGTAAAAAAAAAAAAAAAAAAAAAAGTATAATTTTTTTTTTTTTTTTTTTTGACCAGCCCACTTTGGTCCCGGCCCATCGGGATTCGTCCCGAACGTCCCGATGGCCAGTCCGCCACTGGGTCAGACGCCCGGCATGTTCACCAACCGCAGCCCAGAGGCTGTCGAGTTTGGTTTCGATAGAGGTAGCTGACACTCTGAATTATTTGGTCAAGTCATTTGCCTGGTTGGTTAAGGATTGTACACCGTCCGTTAAGGATTGCCTGAGCTCTTCAATTAGCCTAGCAATGGCGATCATATCAGTGGGAACGTCGTCTTTCTTTGATTCACTTCTCACTGTTTTCTTCGTTGCCATTGTGGTTCTTTCAGTCAAAATAGTTAGTAGGAAACCTAAGGTGATGTATACATAAAGGTTTAACCGAGTTGAGAGTATAAAAAGAGGCTTTTAAAGTTAAATATAAAAAAAGGGAGTAGCAGCGTAGCAGAGTGCGACTTCACATCCTCGACCCGGAACCGGAACCATAGATAATATATTGTAACTATTTATTGTAGGGCAAATATAACTGAGAGGGCATACATACCCTCATCTCGCACATTGTCGCCCATATGCACATGTCCAGAGTTAATTATATTGATTTGTTATATCGTTTACACTGCTTTTTCATTCTATTTTATTTTTACTTCTCCACTGTACTACAATTATGTGACCTGTACCATGTTTTATACTACCTGTACCCCCCCCCCCCCCCCCCCCCCCCCTCCCCTCCGCTGCTATGATGCCTGAATTTCCCCAAGGGGACCAATAAAGGAATATCTTATCTTATAGGCTCTGTCACACACACACACGCACGCATGCACGCACGCACACACAACACACACACACACACACACACACACACACACACACACACACACACACACACACACACACACACACACACACACACACACACACACACACACACACACACACACACACACACACACACACACACACACACACACACACACACACACACACACACACACACACACACACATACTCTCTCTCTCTATCTCTCTCTCTCTCTCTCTCTCTCTCTTTCTCTCTCTCCCTCTCTCTCTATCTCTCTCTCCCTCTCTCTGCAGTCCACAGTAAACAGACTGCATTTATATAACAGCTTTTATCCAAAGTGCTTTACAACTTATGCCTCACATTCACCCATTCACTCACTCACACATTTACGCACCGATGGCGTAGCAAAGTGCCGACCTGCACATCGGTTATGCCGGGGTTAAGTCTGGCTCAAGGACATTGAATGATATTGAATGTACTTTAAGTATCAAAAGTAAAAGTATGCGTTCTACATGATGCTTGTGTAATCCAGTGCTTAGGAGCATTCAAACCTTGAATTACATTGACCTCTAAAGGTTAAAATGGTATGTGGTCCAGTTATGCTGCTCTGACTAAAGGTGATGTTAAAGTGGTATGTGGTCCAGTTATGCTGCTCTGATTAAAGGTTATGTTAAAGTGGTATGTGGTCCAGTTATGCTGCTCTGATTAAAGGTTATGTTAAAGTGGTATGTGGTCCAGTTATGCTGCTCTGATTAAAGGTTATGTTAAAGTGGTATGTGGTCCAGTTATGCTGCTCTGACTAAAGGTGATGTTAAAGTGGTATGTGGTCCAGTTATGCTGCTCTGACTAAAGGTGATGTTAAAGTGGTATGTGGTCAAGTTATGCTGCTCTGATTAAAGGTTATGTTAAAGTGGTATGTGGTCCAGTTATGCTGCTCTGATTAAAGGTTATGTTAAAGTGGTATGTGGTCCAGTTATGCTGCTCTGATTAAAGGTTATGTTAAAGTGGTATGTGGTCCAGTTATGCTGCTCTGATTAAAGGTGATGTTAAAGTGGTATGTGGTCAAGTTATGCTGCTCTGATTAAAGGTTATATTAAAGTGGTATGTGGTCCAGTTATGCTGCTCTGATTAAAGGTTATGTTAAAGTGGTATGTGGTCCAGTTCTGCTGCTCTAATTAAAGGTTATGTTAAAGTGGTATGTGGTCCACTTATGCTGCTCTGATTAAAGGCCCACTTGCATATTGTATTTTTGTTCAATGAACAATGTGACTAGGCCAACGGTGACTTTCATGAAGAGGGAAAAAAATGTATCGAAATTCACCCAGTTTTAGTGTTTTTATCAAACATTTTGTCCGCCAAACCACAACCACCACGCACGTGGATATTTTAATCCATGGTTCATAACGTGCGCGTGTCATCTTAATGATGACGTCACACCAGGTACAGGGCAGCAGGGGGCCTGATAATCACAGGCAGGTAGTGGCAGGAAGCAGAGCCTTCTTGTTACTACTAGTACTAGCTGAGGAGCTAGTATCTGTTTCACATAACACTATTGCTCTGTGATCATAGCCATTTATCTCTAAAGCTAACCACATTTTGTAAAAGCCACAACCACGTTACCATATTTGTAAATACTCATGTAAATCATTGTGTCGTTGTACATATTGTGTATATAACGTTAGTAGCTAACTTAGCTAGCTTGCTAGCCAGCATTCTCGAAACTCCTAACATGCCCCGATTTAAAATGGTTCTCTCCTCTTTGTATACCTTTGTCCTCACAAACAAAGTATTCTGCCAGGGAACTTATGGATACGACAGTAGTAGTAGTTATAAGGTGTTTGAGTTTGTAACGTTAACGTTAGTTAGCTATCGTGGTCGTCCCTTTCGTGACTGTGATGCACCGAGTGCTATCCGAGGGGCTACTATCGTATCAACATGCCGTGACATGTAGCTTGCTAGCCGGCATGATGCGTGTGAAGTGCTTTGCCCCACAGGTTTGAGAAGAGGACCTGCACATTTTACATTTACATTTTACATTTAGTCATTTTGCTGACGCTTTTATCCAAAGCAACTTACAAGTTCTGTACGACAAGCCATCAGGAAGGGCACAACTCTATCAGCTGAGTAACAATGTTCATCAAAGTGTTGAGTGCTACAGTGTAGGTTAGTTTATTAGGACAAGTGCATGACAGTATGGTTAGTTAGGGTTAGATCATTTTTTTTTTTTTTTTTTTTTATTCAGATAATGGTTGAAGAAGTGCGTCTTTAGTCGACGGCGAAAGATTGGACGTGTTTCGGCTTTCCTAACTGGGGTGGGTAGTTCATTCCACCATTGTGGGGTAAGGATTGAGAATAGGCGACTTCTCTTTGATGACCCTCCCGGAGCTTGGATAGGAGTAGGTCTGAGGCGGCCAGAAGATGCAGAGCGTAGGGGTCTTGAGGGTGTGTAGTTAGAGACCATTGACCGGAGGTAGGCGGGAGCAGTTCCCTTTGCCGCACGGTATGCTAGGTCGAGGTCCTTGAAGCGGATTCGTGCAGCAATGGGGAGCCAGTGCAGGTCCCTAAGAAGTGGGGTGACATGGGCCGACTTCGGTAGGTTTGAGATCAGGCGGGCCGCTGCATTCTGAATGAGTTGAAGAGGCTTAGTGGCATTGGCCGGGAGGCCAGCGAGCAGTGCGTTGCAGTAGTCGAGGCGGGAGATGACTGTTGATTGGACGAGGAGTTGGGTGGCTTCTTTTGTCAGGAAGGGGCGGATCCTTCTGACGTTGCTCAGGAGGAATCGGCAGGTTCTGGTTGTCGCTGCGATGTGAGCAGAGAAGTTCAACTGGTCGTCGAGGACAACACCAAGGTTCTTGGCGGTCGGGGACGCGGTCACAGCTGCATTCTCGACTGTGATGGAAAGGTCGGTCAGGGGGGAGGATTTGGCCGGCAGGTAGAGCAATTCTGTTTTGCTTAGGTTCAGTTTGAGGTGGTTGGTCGTCATCCAGGCAGAGATGTCGGACAGACAGGCCGAGATCCGCTCAGAGACGTGGATATCTGAGGGAGGGAAGGAGAGGAAGAGTTGAGTATCGTCGGCATAACAGTGGTAGGACATTTTACTCGTTCCCCAAACTCTTTTACATGCCCCGATTTAAAATGGTTCACGACAGTAGACATAATGCTAACGTTAGCGGGGTAACGTTAACGTTAGCCAGAGCCATATAGCCAGCTTGGTACTATGACCCGTGACAGGGATAAGGCGACAGCCTAACAGACCAATACCGCTGCGTACTGAACAACAGGCTGCCTAGTGGTACATGTAGTTCTTTTTTTACGACATTAAAAACCTTATAACTACTTTTTTTTTTTTTCTTTTTTTTTATAATCTTTTCCCCCCTCCATTTTCCTCCGATTTTCTCCCATCCCAATGTTAGTCGTTATGCCAATTCCCAATCCCCTTCCTGGTCGCTGCGCACTTACCCCCACAGTCGGTCTGGGAGAGTGGAGGCTATCACATGCTTCCTCCGACACATGTCCAGCCAATCAACCGCTTCTTTTCACCTGGCAGCGCGGATTCTCATTGAGAGGGCGTAGCGTGTGGAAGGATCACACTATCCCACTCAAGTCCTGTAGGAGTCGCTGTTTACAACGACCCGGACCCACCCCGCCAGCTTCTCCCACCCTCTAATACTGCCAATTGTATTAGTGTGAACAGCCAGCCAAGCTGGTGACAGCCCCGGAGCTGTGAGCTGGATTCGAACAGGCGAATCTAGCCGCTCCGGGGTTTGGTGACGAACGCAATCTCCGTTACGCCACCTGACCGCCCCATAACTACCTTGTTTCAACCAAAAATGCAGTTGTAGCTGGTCCATCAAAGTCTCTCCGACGATTAAACCCACTTGCGTCTTGTAAGGCGTCCATTTGGATCAAGGAAATAGCTTTCTGCACTCGTCAAACTCCATTGTAGTGGATCAGAAGTAGGGGAAAGTTACCTGCAGTGACGTCACGGCACTGATAGCATCTAATAAGCTTTTTGATTGGCTCCATACATGTTATTCGTGCGTGGACATTTTTAACCCTTTCTGACTGGAATTTCCGGCGTCAAATGGAAACAAATAAATAATGAAAATAGGTCAATGATGTAAACTACCCATAATTGAAGAGTAGGGTTTAACCTGCAAGTGGGCCTTTAAAGGTGATGTTAAAGTGGTATGTGGTCCAGTCAGTGCCGTCTGGGAGAAATGCAAGGCCCTGTGCGAGATTTAAATGCGCGAGGCCCTGCGCAAAATGTTTTTGATTAATTAATTAATATTTTGTTTTTAAATTTTGTAAATTTTTTGCCTTAAATTTCCTAAAAATATTAAATCAAGTTGTCGTCTCCATAGGCGCCGATTTATGTTTCTGCCAGTGGGTGCTCAAAACAGTTTAATGCCCTACCCCCATACCCAAGATTTTCTGCAATAACCATAGCCTACATCAGGGGTTGGCAATTAGAGAAGAGCAGGAGAAGAGCAGGGGGGTGGGAGGAGAGCAGGTGAACAAGAGGGGAGGGGGGACAGCAGGGGGAACGGGAGGAGAAGAGGGGCAGGAAGAGGAGAGCGGGGACGTACCCGTGCTGTTGCTCTCCCTGCAACACATTAGTGCTCCGTCCTTCACATCATTGAATACCATTACAGCACAATGGCAATCAGAGGCTATACTTAACAACATTAAACCAAAGCCATTAGCAGGGGAGGGAGGGACGAATGGTGGGAGAACAGGGATGTTGTAGTGGGACAAACACACGCACGCACGCACGCACGCACGCACGCACGCACGCACACACACACACACACACACACACACACACACACACACACACACACACACACACACACACAAAGTGCATTTTCAAATGACAGGAAATTGTAAAGTGTGGTTTAAATTAGTGGCAATGCAACAGATGTAAGCTGAAGTGAAAAGTCGTACACCTGGCAGTAACAGGAAAATACATAAAACACCCCTGGAACCTGATAAACAAGCTTAAAGCCAGGTACATTTTTCAAGCACGGCATGCAGATTTGCAGTTTTGCCTTATTTGAATCGAACTCTATAAGCTTAGTACACACGTCACAAACTACACGAGCACAGTGTGAAATGTTCCCAGAGAGCAACTTGTAAAGCTGGAGTGATCATGTTGAGCAGTAATGTCCAGGCAGCAGAACAGTGCATAGCATTACTGCACATTCAATATTGATACCGGAGCAGACCCTGTTGCATGATGCAACACACCGAGTGAGAGAGAGAGAGAGAGAGAGAGAGACAGAGAGAGAGAGAGAGAGAGAGAGAGAGAGGAGAGAGAGAGAGAGAGAGAGAGAGAGAGAGAGAGAGAGAGAGAGAGACAGAGAGAGACAGAGAGAGAGAGAGAGAGAGAGAGAGAGAGAGAGAGAGAGAGAGACAGAGAGAGACAGAGACAGAGAGAGACAGAGAGGGAGAGAGCGAGAGAGAGAGAGCGCGAGAGAGAGACAGAGAGAGAGAGAGAGAGAGAGAGAGAGAGAGCGTGAGAGAGAGAACACAAGAGAGAGCAAGAGATAGAGAATGAGAGAGCGCGAGAGTGAGAGAGAGCGCGCGAGAGAGAGAGAGACACACACACCACCGGCGGGTGCGTGCAGCACAACAGAACAGAGAGAGAGAGAGAGAGAGAGAGAGAGAGAGAGAGAGAGAGAGAGAGAGATCCACGGCGGAAACATGATAGAATGCATGAAAAAAACATGACGCAGAATCCCAAGAGGAAGGAGTCGACGTCGATGCATTTTCCTACCGTGGAGATGACAAAGTTCACCAGTCCCACGATATTGTCCCCCCCCGTCGGGATGAACTTGGGAGTCTGTTCCTAGTTTATCTGCCACACGTTAGCACTCGATAACGTAGCTAACGCTAGCTAGCTAGGTTAACTAACGCTAGTTAGCTGTCCCTGCCTTTAGCTAAGCTACTAGCCGACATGGCTAGCCCGACTGAACGTTCTAACACGCAACACTTTAACTTTCATCTTCAGTCCATTTGCCGAACGTCCTCTTCGTCTTGGCGTAACCTAATCACTATACTTGATAAGCTTACGGCACACAGCGTTATTTCTTCTGCTCCGATGCTGCACATTTGGTATTTCATGTTTTCAAAAGTAGGATGCTCTTGGCCAAGACGTCCACTCGCTCCCGTGGATAGCGCCGAATAGACCCTGTTACCTGTGGCTCCTCATGGTGGGTGGATACAGTTCCTCTTCTTCTACCGACTACCAGACCGATGCCAACCAGCTCCCCCCTAGTGTTAGTCCTCCCCACGATCCTTTGCCAGGCACAAAAGTAAACGGTCCATTGAAACCAATAGCATATATCTGCAGAGCCGCAGAGCCGGGAACAAGTCAGACACATTCACGTGTCTACACTATTCTACAAACGTGTCTAATGTGAAATATATAAGCATGTAGGCAAAACTAGATTTTAGGTCTGTGATGGAAAGTGATTGTTAACATTCTATTTATTTAAATTTTTATTAAAAATAAAGAATAAAAAAAGAATAATAATAAAAAAAAAATTGCGAGGCCCTTCTCGCAAGGCCCAGTGCGACCGCACATCTCACACGCCCCTAGCGGCGGTCCTGGGGGACATGCAAAATTGTCAATTTATAAAAGTCGGAAAAATCTAATTGAATATGGTTCACGTGGGGAGTTGCTGCACCTTGTGCAAAGGCTTTGGTACAAGCTCGAATTACAGTGGATTTTTTTTACACGTTAGTGCTTGGAACTAAATATTCTTAAAAATCAAATCTCTCTCTCTCTGAAGGACATCTCTCTCTCTCTCTTGTCTCTTCGTGTCTCTCTCCCTGCAGGACATCTCTCTCTCTGCTCTCTCTCTCTCTCTCTCCTCTCTCTCTCTCTCTCTCTCTCTCTCTCTCTCTCTCTCTCTCTCTCTCTCTCTCTCTCTCTCTCTCTCTCTCTCTCTCTCTCTCTCACATCACTGTGTGTTCTCTCTCTCTCCCTGCAGGACATCCAGACCACGTGGCCTTCGTCATCACGGTGCCCACGGCTTTGGCCATCTTCCTGGCCGTCTTCATGCTGGTCTGCATCGAGTC
>NC_140166.1:139825412-139850412 GCF_963971535.1 Notolepis coatsorum | reverse complement strand
AACCCGTTTCTTTAGGAAACTATAGCGATGGTACTTAAATGATTATAGCTGGATACACTAAGGGGGGGGGGGGTCCCGCTGGTTGTAAGACAGTAGGAGGGGGGGGGGTTAGAGAAGCCGCTGGCGGTATCCCATCTGGCCGACGATTTCTTGGGAGAATTCAAAGTCTTGAACACGGTGCCCACAGAACCTCGGTCCGCAGACGAATACAGCTGGACCCTCTGGTGGACGGTAGCTGCCGGTCCACAACGGAGAGACGTGAGGCGACCTCACTGGTGTAGAGCGCCGTCTCACCTGGAGTCCTCTCCGGGGGGGTAGTTCCAACACTCCGCAGTGTTGGCCGTTATCCATGGAATAATCAAAGCACCCAAAGCATAATCCAAGCCGTGGAAGGCTCGCCGTCGTCCGGGTAGAGTAATCCAATATACAGGTCCAGTCGCCCTGGCCCGGAGCTCCTCGGATGCAAGCACCACTAGTGGTCTGCCCAGCCTGGTTAAGACTCCAGATAACGTCAGGAACGATGGGGGTACTGATAACTTTATAACTCTAACCGAACGATGCACCATACATAAATAGACTATTATTAGCTTAATAGAATACGTCCAACTCGACGGTATAGTGCCAAACTATGACTATTCAACTATTAATCCACACGATATCTCAATGCCTATTCTGAGGCCAAGTAGGCCTTACTGCACCACACGTGCGTCGTGGGTGAGGCTTCGCGTCTGTTACTCGGTTGGAGGGTAAAGAACTGGACTAAAAGAAAGTTCTACTTTACTTGCGCCATATATATATGCGCTGTGAACAAATAGTACCATTCGTATTTCGCCAGACGTATTCCTACGCGGAACCGGGCTTGCCTCGGCATGTTGGGCGGCACGATTGAACTTGAACCTAGGGGTATGGCTGCTGGCGCCAGGTTCTCGTCCAATGGTAGAATGAAACTATTATGGGCTGTTTAGTAGACTAAAGGGATATTCAGTGCATATTGTACAAGGAATATACAGGGGATATCAAACGATATACAAATACTATTTAAATATATATATATAAATAAATATATATATTCGGTTTAATCTGATCCTTCACAACACACTTACTCCTCAGACATTCTTTGACAATTTTACAGCCCAAAATACAAAAAAGATCCAGGCGGAATAGGTAACAAAGGGTTGAAGAAATATTGTCTGAACTGTCAGATGCAAACTGGCTGTGTGACATAACCGAGCATCTCGCTCAATTGAATAAGAAGCTGTAGGGACGCAAACAAGTCCCACCCAAAACTTGACCAATATAGTTGTGAACTGAGACAACCCTTATTTTGTTATATTTGAGTACAGTTACAGTTGTGTGTTCATGCAGACACATAATAGCAATTTCATTACGAATTGAAAATGGGGGACCCTGATGTAAACAAGTCGAAAGTCTTTCTCTGGTCTGCATCCCCTTAACAATTGTGTGTATTGAGCTGTACTGTACTGTACCCATTCTGCAATCTGTTAATTAAAGTTAATTAAACTATCTTCCATTAGTTGGATGTATGGCCTCTGCAAGGTTGTGTGCAGCCATTTGTTTTTGTAACATCTGCTACATCTGTCCCACGTGTTCTTTGCAGCTCACAGTTGTTAGTTCTGCCCCTCTTGACTGTGGCAAAAAGGTTTTGAACAAACTTAATGTCATAGCTTGTATTTGATGATATTCTTCTTTGTTATTTACTTGAATGGTTTGATCATTGATTGATGGAGTAATATGGGGTTCTGATAAACTAAAATTATTTGTTAAAATAACATAAGCTAACATATATTTTTACATCTATGCAAATGCATATGCAATATGTATAACTCGAATAAGTAATAAATACAGAAACAACATGTTTAACAATATGTAAATGAGTAGCTACATTTATTTTACATTACATTAACATTTATACAGTCTTTGGCCCTTTGAGGGCAACCATAATGCTGATGTGGCCCTCTGTGAAAATGAGTTTGACACCCCTGTGTAGAGTGCCTGGTCAGTAACATGGGTCTCTCAGTCCCTCCACTCTGCAGTAAACACAAACATTTATTTTCTGATATCTCACTTTATCCAATCAGGAGAGAGAAAATCTCCACACTGCAAAAAACGGTCAGACAAAAATAAGAAAAAAAAAAATTGTTTTAAGCAAGTATAGCGAATCTGGCAAAGCATATCTAGGGTTCTCTCTCTCCTGACTGGCAGTGGCACACGCCAAAAAGTTAATGTCAAGCCCCGGTCGTGCCGTGGGTCTGAACGGGGTCCCGCTATCACACTTCCTGTCAATACAGGTGGGTGAGGGTGGTTTTATCATAGTTCAAGTTCAAGTTTCAAGTTTCTTTAAAATGAATTAAGGTTTAGAGTACTATAGAAAATAGATATTTGTTTTTTAGTAATCTGCAAGGAGAGGGCTTTCTCCACCTGCGAGGTGGAACTGTTAATTAACAGTGAGGTGTCCTTAGTGATAAACTGCCTAATTTGTAAGTATTTAAAAAAATCCGTTTTCAATGGGCCATACCGCTGCTGCAGCTGTAGAAAGGACATTAGGGTCTGGCCATCAAACAAGTGGCCAAGATCAGTTATGCCCTGCGTATGCCAGGTCTTGAAGTCGCCGCCAATTTGGTCTGGCTTAAAGTCAGGATTGCCTACGATCGGGGTAAGAGGAGAGGTCAGCTTAGCTCGGCCCTCCACCTTACGGACAGTCTTCCAGGCCTTGACGGAGCATAGTGTGATGGGGTTAGAGCATATTTTCCTAACAGACTTAAAGTCTTTGATAACTAGTAGGTTCCACAGGGGGGACTTAGATTGCGAGGATTCAATTCGTTTAGTTTTATGTCATCTTGACTATTGCTCTGCGATGTGGTCATCTGCTGCCAGTGGTGACCTCAGGAAGCTCCAGGTGGTCCAGAACAGGGCAGCACGGTTGGTACTGGGCTGCTCACTAAGGTCTAATGTGAGCCGTATGCATGCCCGCCTCTCTTGGCTTAACGTTGAAAATAGATTGTCTTTTAATATACTTGTGCTGTTGAAGTTGGTCATGAGCAGTAAAACTCCTGTTTTTATACATAATCAGATTGTTTTTAGTAATACTGTGCACGACCATTACACTAGAGGTTCCAGTAGTGGGCAGCTTGAATTGCCAGGTCCTAGAACCAGCCCTTTGGGGAGATCTTTTATTTTTAGAGCATTAACTCTTTGGAATGGCCTGCCTCGGAACCTCTGCTGCATTTACAGTAGATTCACCTTTAAAAATAATCTTAAATAGTTTTTAAATTGTTTTTAACACTGTAAAGTAATTTTTTGTTTTTGTTTTACACTAATGTAATTTTAGCTATCTTAATTGTTACAGTAGGTTCATTATGCATTGTGTGTACTGACTTTTATTAATTTTGTTTTTGCAATAGTGATTGTTTTTGTATGTTTTTTTGTGTGTGGACCCCAGGAAGACTAGCTGGTTCTATCTTAACCATAACCGTTAAACGTTAAAACGAATTCATCATCATAGTATATGTAATCATCATCAACGAGATGTAAATATATTACTTAATATATTAATATATATATAAAATATACTACTCATGGCTGTAAGATAACACACATTATGTAAAATGTTTTCCCCTGTAGTCGTTTAGTTCTTTATTGATGAGACCGCGCGCGCGGGGGGGTGGTGACGTGAGTGTTCACCGCGGTGGCCGTCTGGCAGAATGAGTTGACACGTACACGGCGCTTCCTCCCCATTCAGAGAAGCCGTCCTCGCTTCACGGGACTCACGGTATAGAAGATGTATTTGGCGAGCGGCACGCGTCATGATCACAAAGAGGCAGGAGACGGATTCACCGATTCGCCCGCCGCTCCATTCACTCCTCTCTTTCAGTCTAACGGCTAATGTACCATGACCGCTCTCTGAGTCCAGCATCTCCAGCATGTTAATTAACACTGATAAAGATGGAGAGTGCGTCATTGATTTGTGTTGTATCATGGCTTCATCATCACGGAGTCAATGCGGGCACAGGCTTTTCTCTGGTATGGTTTTTTAGAAGTCACCTAATAGCAGGGGTGTAAAAAGTACCCGGAAATAATACTTAAGTGAAAGTATGGGTACCGTCTCAAAATCTTACTGAAGTAAAAGTCAGAGTATCTGGCAAAAAACACACTTGAGTAAAAGTAAAAAAGTGTGTACTTTTAAATGTACTTAAGTACTAAAAAGTTAAAGTAAGTGTCTGAGTGTCTATTGTTCTGATAGCAGGTGTTTAATCAAAGATCCCCGCTTTCTAGTCTTGCACAAGTGTAACGGTTGTGACAACGTCACCTCAAACTTCGATGCCCCGAGTAGGAGTCGAACCCCGGTCTCCCACACCGCAGGCAGCAACACAGACTGCTATACCAAGAGGTGAATCCACTTCTAAGTAATGGGTTTATGCGTCTTTTGAGGATGTGAGAGTGAGTTTAACCCATAGCACCGCTACTCACCCCAGCCCTTCTTGACTGCACTTCACGATACCATCCGTTACACTCACCCTCTTAAACTCACTCCACTCCACCCAAGGCATCCGGGTCAATCGGCACCATTGTAACGGTTGTGACAACGTCACCTCAAACTTCGATGCCCCGAGTGGGAGTCGAACCCCGGTCTCCCACACCGCAGGCAGCAACACAGACCGCTATACCAAGAGGTGAATCCACTTCTAAGTAATGGGTTTATGCGTCTTTTGAGGATGTGAGAGTGAGTTTAACCCATAGCACCGCTACTCACCCCAGCCCTTCTTGACTGCACTTCACGATACCATCCGTTACACAAGGACCAATCAGCATGGGTGTGGGCGGGTTCATTTTCCATTGATGGGGATTTGATTGGCTGTTTTTAAATAAAGAGCGGCCGCAGGACTAATAACATTAACGTTAGTTCGGCCAGAGAAACAAATATACTAATTAAAATGGTTGGACCTGCAAGATTTGTACTTTGTACTTTGTAGGTCTGCATTTTAAATGTAAGGAGTAAAAAATATATATGTTTTTTTTCTCTGAAATGTAATTGAGTAAAAGTACAAGTATACAAACCTAATAATACTTGAGTAAAGTACAAATCCCCAAAAACAGTACTTAAGTATTCTAACAAAGTACAATTACTCAAGTACTTTCCACCCCTGCCTAATGGCTCTTTCATATCGGTGTTCCTCCTCAGCACATCCCCGTCTCTCTTACTGTTTAAATGAACGGAAAGACGACCTCTTTGTGATCAATCTTCATGACCACACGCCTCAAGACCCCTACGCTCTGCATCTTCTGGCCGTCTCAGACCCACTCCTATCCGAGCTCCGGGAGGCGTCTATGCCAAATACAACGCAGTTCGGTTTCCGGGTTCCTCTGATTGGCCACTAAGCCCACGTGACTGCGGCTAGCACGCCCACCTTATCGCCCGCTGCCGCGCTGTTAAACGCGGAAGAGCCAGCGAGGCGACGCGAGGCGGTGGTTTCAGCAGCAGCGGCCGTCTTCTTCCGAGGCGGCTCGTTCTTATTAATCCCTAATGTCATGTATGTTGTGTATGTCATAAATGTCGATATGAATTGAAAATGGGGGAACGTGCGTGCGTGCGTGTGTGTTTTGGCTACATAATAATTGTCAATATTCTTCTTCCTCTGTGAAGTTTAACGGTGGCTGTAACCACTTTTTTATTATGAAAATAATATAGGTATGCACTCCAACTGCTTTTCCTCATCTCTTCGCGTGTGATGCTCTAGCTGGCAAGCAGGCCAAGAAGATGGTTAAAAAAAAACAGCATTTAAAAGTGAATTGTATGATCCTTCGAGTGACATCCTTGAAAATGAAAAATAGTGCTTAAAATACCTTGAATTTCATTTAGCAATGTCTGTGGGAACCCTGAAAAAGGTTTCGTCTGCAATTGAAATGAATCTGAGTGAACCCAGCGGGAATGAGTGAGACGCTGGTTTGACAGCTGCCTCCTGCCCTGATGATTTATTCACACACACACGCACACACACACACACGCACACGCACATGCACACACACACACACACACACACACACACACACACACACACACACACACACACACACACACACACACACACACACACACACACACACACACACACACACACACACACACACACACACACACACACACACACACACACACACGGTAATGAAAATGCTATGAATAATACATCTGTGCAGTTTGTCAATAACTGGGGCCAAATATAAAGGGCCTGGTGGAACATTAGCATTCTATTAGCCTGTGTTAGTATTTTAAGGCCTCAATTGAGATGGACTGGTCTAAAATGCTCTGAAGTGCCATCTGTATGATTCTCTGGCCTTTCAGTGTGTGTGTGTGTGTGTGTGTGTGTGTGTGTGTGTGTGTGTGTGTGTGTGTGTGTGTGTGTGTGTGTGTGTGTGTGTGTGTGTGGGAGTGCTCAGCAGCAGCTTTCAGAAAGCACATTATCACTGATAATATTGCCTAATATTATTTAGTGACTACGTTCAAATGAATCTTTATTTATTATTATTATTATTATTATTATTATTATTATTATTATTATTATTATTATTATTATTATTATTATTATTATTATTATTATTATTATTATTATTATTATTATTATTATTATTATTATTATTATTATTATTATTATTATTATTATTATTATTATTATTATTATTATTATTATTATTATTATTATTATTATTATTATTATTATTATTATTATTATTATTATTATTATTATTATTATTATTATTATTATTGTAACAGTATTTGTACATTCAGGTCTGTCTTTCATGGAACGTAATGACAATAAACAATATAAATGGGATTTACATTTATTTTTTTGTTGTTAAAAGCTCAATCTTGACTTTTCTGGTTTCATGTTCAAGGGTCGTTCATGTTCACAAACCTTGACTGGATTATCCAGACTCAGACCATAGGAATAATATTATGGGTATATTGTGCTGATTCCAAGTCGGCTCTCCCAGCGCGACTCGATGATCAAAAGCCAATATGGGTTTGTTTGCATCCTGGGTGATCACACAGTCCCTCATATAGTCTTTAAAATTGCCTGGATACAGCTCCACTAATTGCTTGTTTTATCTTTAAGATACGATAACATATTCCTTTATTGATCCCCTTGGGGAAATTCAGGCATCATGGCAGCATGGGGAGGGGAGGTACAGGTAGTAAAAACAAGCAGTGTAAAGTAAACAATATAACAAGTCAAATATAATTAACTAACTAACTAGTTAAAATGTTACTGAAACATTTCCAGACTCCAACCATCACTTTCCGACACCACAGCTGAGACCCTCATCCACGCCTTCGTCACCTCCCGCCTGGACTACTGCAACAGGGTCCTGTCCGGGGTCCCAAGCAAAACCCTGGACAGGCTCCAGTATGTTCAAAATTCAGCTGCCAGGGTTCTAACCCGCACTAAACCCTGGCAGCACATCACCCCCATCCTCATCCAGCTCCACTGGCTCCCCATCAAATCCCGCATCACCTACAAAACCCTCCTGCTCACCTACAAATCCCTTCACGCCCTGGCACCTCAGTACCTCACTGACCTCCTCCACCCCTACACTCAGTCACGGTCCCTGCGATCCACGGACACTGGTCAGCTCTCCATCCCCCGAACCAGACTGCGGACGTTCGGGGACAGAGCGTTCAGTGTGGCAGCTCCCACCCTCTGGAACTCCCTCCCCGCAGAACTCCGCACCACCCCAACTCTGGACTCATTTAAAAAACTGCTCAAAACCCACCTCTTCAACCTGGCCTTCAACCCCTAACTTTCTCACTTTATATGTATGTGTTGTGTCTGTCCACTATGTTTGTTGACTTGTTATCTCCCCCCCCCCCCTTATGTAAAGCGACCTTGGGTCCTCTGAAAGGCGCTATATAAAACGAAGTATTATTATTATTAACTAACTGAAATATACAGTGAAGTGGATTTCCCAAGCTATTTCGGTTCTGCTCTGCCAGAACCGGGTTGCTGGTACTCTGCGTTGTGATTCAATACCTTAAAGCTCTGGGAATCACTTCTCTTCAAACTGAGCAGTGCAGGCAGAAGGAATTAGGAGGAAAAAGGTTATATAGCAGCTGTTTAATCAAAGTTTAAGAGTGTATACAATTTACAATAAGAATGCTATAATTGTGATCAAAGACACTATGCCGTCTTGATAACAACCAGACTAATAAAGAATGATAGTTGATAAGTTGTTGATGGTCTTTGTTGTTTGATAACAAAGAGTTGGTTTTCCCTCCAAAAAGTCCTTTGTTCTTCTGCTGCCTTGGTTGAGATGGGTGGAGAGGTCTGGTCTTGTGGGTTGGTTGTTTCAGAGTCCCTCTCCTCCCTCACACCTGGGATCTTATAGCCAAGGCCCAGTGTCTCGGAGTTGATGACATCATCACATTATTTCCTCCAATCACAAGCCTGCTAAGCTGGCATTTGAAAATAGGGGTTTGGCTTATAGGCCAAACCCCCTTCACATAACTGCAAACAGAGGCTGTCCTTAACCATCTACCTTAAACATTGCATTATTTTCATTTCAACATTGCATCATTTTCATTTACTAATATCTATATTTGAATTACAATTGCCCACATAAACACAGATATATTTCTTTATCACTAAGTCTGTTGACTTTAATCATTCTTTTAGAATAGAATATAACTGAATAACAGATTAAAGTAGAACTGGATAGAAGAGAATAGATCAGAATATAAAACCATCAATTAATCAAATTGAACATAAATGAAAACAGAACAGGCACATTAACTAATTACCTAATTTAAGTATGACCAAACCTAATTATATTTTACTTGTTTGGAGCTTAAATTAAGGATTTCAATAGTGATCTTCTCTGTGTGTGTGTGTGTGTGTGTGTGTGTGTGTGTGTGTGTGTGTGTGTGTGTGAATGTGTGTGTATGTGTGTGACTATGTGTGTGTGTGTGTGTGACTATGTGTGTGTGTGTCTGAATGTGTGTGTGTGTGAGTCTATGTGTGTGTGTGTGTCTGTCTGTGTGTGTGTGTGTGTGTGTCTGAATGTGTGTGTGTGTGTCTGTCTGTATGTGTGTGTGTGTGTCTGAGTCTATGTGTGTGTGTGACAGGAAACTCCAGCGAGATAACATGTTTATGTGACCTTTTGGTCTTTGTTTTGATCTTACAGAGCCCATTGTCCCAGGCCATGGCAAATGGCCCTTGGGTTCCTGTCGTAGATAGAATCATTTGACCACTCACTTCATGTGTAAATCGACCTGTGTGCCTACAATGGCAATCAGTCTATGTAAACACACACACAATCTATGAATTATTGTTTTGAGGGCCAAGTATTTCTACACATTAGTTAATCATGAGATCTATGGTTTGGGAATTTACCACAGTTCCCCACTTGGATAGTTTACCTATCCTTAATATGTCAAACATAGATATCAATCTCTACACACTACTATCTAGATAACACTTAAGACATTTTAAATCATATTAGGATAAAATATATCATGTGCACAAAGTCTTTAACAACTTGTTCTCGTACCAAGATCAATTTCCATTGGTCTCAACTGTGAGTTGTCAAATTCTGACTTGGAGCATTTGAGGAGGAGGGGTCTATGTTTTCTAGATTTGACCCGGCCTCCTCTTTGTTGCTCAGAGCTGATGCAGTATCACAACTGCTGGGTGCAACTCAGAAAGCAAATTGCCTTTCTATTACACCCCATCTTCTGTCAAGAACATCTTGACTCGTGTTGACCTCTATTAGGGGGTAGGACCCCCTGCTGTATCTTCTATTGCTGTCACAGCGGTGGGGAGGCCGTCGCTGGCTGCCCAACCCCCGTTGACCCTCGGATTAGTGGAAGAGGTTTGTTTCTCCTCCCCTCCGCCTGGTCGTCGATAGGGGCGATAGCAGCTCCCCCCCTTCGCTTGTTGACCCCCTGGTCAATAGTTGAGGCCTTGCTTCTGTTGACAGCCGGAGTTGTTGCTGAGGCCTAGCCGCCTGTCTCCTCGTTGGTTGTCTGTCGTTTCCCTCTGAAGCCTCAAGACTCGGTCACTGCGTTGGCCAAGACTCTCCCGGCCCGAGAGGTAGGCATCTCCTGGTTCTCCGCAGTGTTGTGGCTCCCCATGGAACCGCTGGGTAGACACTAGCCAGTGTCCTGCATCAACAGTACCGATGGAGTCCTCGGTCTTCCTTGTACCACTCTCTGATGACTGCGGATTCCCCAATCTCCCATCCGTATCCTGTAGTGAATATATATCGCTTCGGGGGACAGTGCGGATCACTTCTACCACAACAATTGATTGAGAATCCATAATTTCCATAATTTTCCTCCCTCAGACTCTCTTTACTGGTCTGAGCTTTGACAACTTTCTTTTCCAAATCATTTATCTATATATTTCATGGTTTTTAGATCATTAATTTTCAAAATTCTGAAAAATTCACATGGCTCTCATTATATTATGCTGTCAAAACAGTATACTCCTCCACCTCTCGATGTGAAATACACATTGAAACATCGTTACCGTCGTCCTTTGAACAGCCGCACCCGGACCGGACGGTCAGCACCGACACATCCACTCTCCCAGTAACCTGTGTGTATGGCAACAAATCACAGGCCGCCTTAAACACACATCTTCCCCACCACAAGCCAATTATCAATTACACATGTCCACACCCTACACAAGACTAATTTGGCCAATAGCGACCAAACCTATTGAGCTTCATTAATGTACAGAGAATCATGCTTCCCAACACTTTTACCAATCACGACACACCCCCAGCCCCTAAACCTGGGTATTCAATGGGCGGAGAACAAAAATCCACAACTAGCTCATGTTCCTTCACTTTGTTCCCAGTCCATTTTACAGACATATACTACCCCGTCCTGATGTGTCGAGATCACTCCCAGCTTGCCAGGTACAGATGAAGCTTTTAGTTTTCCTGGGCGCTTTGCCGCGACGTGAGCACGGTTATATCACGTCGTGGAAATGAATTAGGAACCCAGGCTGCTGTTCTATTTTATGCCGCCAGGAGGCGCAAAGTCATTAGACGGACGCTACAACGTCCTACACAGTATACTGTATAACGATCTGTATGTTTTGTTGTATAAATACCATACCATGTCTAAAGCAATGTTGCTGAATAAAATAATTAACCAGTTAAAACCTGTCGAATGGAGCAGTCAATGTATATATTTTGTGTAGATAGCTAGGTGGGCTCTATTTATAATGATATATTTTGACTAGTACCGTGGTCTAGTGGTTTATCCCCATTCCTTTCAAGCCGACGCCCGGGGTTTGATTCCCAGGCCTTTCTAATATTTATATTTTTTTTTATTATTTATAAAATTAAATTGCCCGCAACGATGTGCATAATACAATAGTAATAATATATAATAAGAATCCAACCAATAGAGCGACATTGTGCAATAAACAAGTAAACAAAGTAGGGCATATCGGCATTTGTACATGAGTTATTCTGAGTCAACTTATTGTCTGTTGTTGCTACGCAACTTCACTTGACTTGAAAAGACTTGATACCTCCCCCCATGCCCAACGATTAAAAATTAACGTTATTAAATGTATATATATTAATTCATTTTGCGCGAATCCACACTTCATTTCCCAGACCCACTTTGTTTTGAAACAACCAATCACGTTGCGCGATAGCACGAGCGATCCACAGTCAGTAATAATGTTACAGCTGAGTTCACGGCGAAATGTGAGTTCAGCCTCCTCTGAACAAGCCCCCAGGAAGCTACAATGTGAGAGCAGAGTATTTAGCTTCATATGTTTAGTTTATTTTATTTATTTAGCACATTATTTAAAAAAACAGTGCTAGGAGGGAACGAAGCCCAAAGGGCATGTACAAAGTTCCACTCCCATCTCATTGTCCATAAACAATATGAACGAAATACATGTGTAGCAAGGTCTACACACTATAGCGAAAACATGGAAGATTGACACGAGTCAGTAACAAGAACATTTTTTTTTTTTTTTTTTGATATACAGCAACCTAATTATATACTTCAGGCTAAGTTTTGCCAATAATATTACTCAGCTCAATGAGCTTAGTCCAGCTCAATACATACAATTGTTAAGGGGGTGCAGACCTGAGAAATACTTTCGTCTTGTTTACATCAGGGTCCCCCAACAATTAGCATTTCAATGGTGTGTGTGGGGGGTTGCCAATCGAATGTGACACCTTCACAGGCTAGTCTTTCTCTGCTCTGCATCCCCTTAAACATTTTGTGTGTATTGAGCCATACTGTATTGTACCCATTCTGCAATCAGTTAAATAAAGTTTTCATTAATTCATTCTGTCCATCTGTCTCTCTCACTTGTTTAATCTTTCACTGCAACACTGGTTCTCTCGCAAAACCCCAAACGTTACAATGCCCGCTACGATTGTGCAATAAAACAATAGTTTCGTTTGAGTTTACTCAGTTTATTTGATCAGGGACAGTGCATATCAATCAACAGTTATACATTTATAAATGAATACAATTACAGAAGAAAAAACATTATTATCAAACCAGATTGGAGGAGTGTAAAGGGGATAGTAAGAGACTATGGAAAACATTGAATGAACCATTTGACATTGCAACTCATTTCAACAATTACTTTGTTTCCAAGGTAAACACAATTATAAATCAAATGTTGCCAATGAGTGGTAAGCTGTCAGACTCTGTAATTAAAAAACATATAATGTATGACAAGAAATGCTGATTTAAATTTAAATGCACAAGTCCAAATGATATTGAAAAGCTCCTCCTATCACTTAAACCAGATAAACCTTGCGGTGTTGATAATCTGAATGGAACACTGCTACAAATCTCTGCAAAATGTGTGGCTAAGCCACTATCACATATTTGATTTGTATGTTTTTTGTTTAATGCCCTTGTTTTTATGTTGAAACGTGTTGTGTGCCGTGTTGGTCAGGACTCCCTGGAAGAAGATATATTGTATCTCAATGGGACATTCCTGGATAAATAAAGGATATAAAAAAAAAAATAGAAAAGAAAATAGCTGACACTTTTATCCAAAGCGACTTACAAGTTCTGTTCGACAACTTGTAACTTCTCAGTTACAGTGGGTGACAATATTGTCACAAGGAAAGATGAAATTACCTACCTGGGTTCCATCCTAGAGGCTAATCTCTCCTGTGACAAAATTATGAAACAATTATTAAACACGTTACATACAAAACTGTCTCTTCTGTTATTCAAGTGTTCTGATGGGAATGGTGTATTGTACCACACATAAAAATAGGGAAAAACAATGTCCAGGCACGCACTCCAGGTTTTTCCAAATTTATTGGCAGCCTGAAATCATATCATGACGTTTCGGTGTGAAACGTTTGACCAATTACTTGACAAATGACCTGTCGACCAAGATGGCCACAAGAACAAGAAAATACAATAAAATGTAATATAACAAGCTGTACGCAATGTATATAAAGAAACAAGAGGAATTAAAATACAATTATATAGGATATAGTGTGTTTTGTCTCAAGTGCCATGCTTTCTCAAAATCCTGCAAAACTGAAGATGTCCTCCACAAAAAAACTCAACATTGTGATTGTGCAAAATACAATAAGTAAATACCCTAGAAGCAGTGGATATTGACACATTGAATGCATAACATAGGAAGGTTGTAGAAACATTAAGCCTTAGTCGCATCAATGTCAGCATCAGCATCTTGAATGGATTAAGCGACTTCTTCACAGGAAGGTGGGGACTAAGGTATGCATAGAGTGCTAACAAAATCTGGAATGTAGGTAGACCAGTGAAAAATAAAACCTTCTCATCTTTACCCACAAATGCACTTTGGTCATAGGTAGAGGACAACTGTTTCACATCAGAACGCAACTGAAGGTTTTCCGCTCTCAGATTTATAACTTCATTGGTCATAGAATAAATAAAATCACCAGTCATATCAGTTTGAGTACCTATACTGCACACATTATCACTTGCAGCAGAATCATCAGCAGCAGCTGGTATGTCCATAAGAAGCAAGGCATGGGCAGCATCCACCTTCAGTTTCTGCTGGGTACGATTCACACGCCTTGGTATTGTGTTTCTTTAGGTGGTTGCAGAGAAGAAGGCTGTTGCTTTCCGGTCATATTTACAGATGGCACCCAATCTGGGTCATCTTTCTTGTACAGGTGACACTTTTTACCTGGAATACAATAATGAAAAATATAGCACACTTTAGACGCTACATTTTAGGAACATTTACAGAAACGGAGTCTTACACTGTAGTAGGTTATGAAATGAGATAAGAATCATATCCAGCCTCATACTATTCCACTGTAAAATGATAGTCGCTGTTATTAATATTTCACATAACGTTACCTGACAAGAAACACTTTGTTTTGACACTACATTTTAGGAACATTTACAGAAACGGAGTCTTACACTGTAGTAGGTTATGAAATGAGATAAGAATCATATCCAGCCTCATACTATTCCACTGTAAAATGATAGTTGCTGTTATTAATATTTCACATAACGTTACCTGACGTAACGTTACCATAACGTAAACTGAGTCTTACACTACTACTGTAGTAGGTTATGAAATGAGATAAGAATCATATCCAGCCTCATACTATTCCACTGTAAAATGATAGTCGCTGTTATTAATATTTCACATAACGTTACCTGACAAGAAACACTTGTTTTGACACTACATTTTAGGAACATTTACAGAAACGGAGTCTTACACTGTAGTAGGTTATGAAATGAGATAAGAATCATATCCAGCCTCATACTATTCCACTGTAAAATGATAGTTGCTGTTATTAATATTTCACATAACGTTACCTGACGTAACGTTACCATAACGTAAACTGAGTCTTACACTACTACTGTAGTAGGTTATGAAATGAGATAAGAATCATATCCAGCCTCATACTATTCCACTGTAAAATGATAGTCGCTGTTATTAATATTTCACATAACGTTACCTGACAAGAAACACTTTGTTTTGACACTACATTTTAGGAACATTTACAGAAACGGAGTCTTACACTGTAGTAGGTTATGAAATGAGATAAGAATCATATCCAGCCTCATACTATTCCACTGTAAAATGATAGTTGCTGTTATTAATATTTCACATAACGTTACCTGACAAGAAACACTTTGTTTTGACACTACATTTTAGGAACATTTACAGAAACGGAGTCTTACACTGTAGTAGGTTATGAAATGAGATAAGAATCATATCCAGCCTCATACTATTCCACTGTAAAATGATAGTTGCTGTTATTAATATTTCACATAACGTTACCTGACGTAACGTTACCATAACGTAAACTGAGTCTTACACTACTACTGTAGTAGGTTATGAAATGAGATAACAATCATATCCAGCATCATACTATTCCACTGTAAAATGATAGTTGCTGTTATTAATATTTCACATAACGTTACCTGACGTAACGTTACCATAACGTAAACTGAGTCTTACACTACTACTGTAGTAGGTTATGAAATGAGATAACAATCATATCCAGCCAAGAATATATTTCACATTACCTGACAAGAAATGCGCAGAACAAACTCGAATGTTGACAAGAGTCTTGCCATGGAAATCCTGGTTCAGTTTGGCCAACCACAAACGTCTCCTTTCCTGAGACAATTGTTTGCCCTCTTCTCCTTGATTTGTGATGACAATTGGCAATCTGAAGAACTCCAAATGCTTTTCCCTATCCGACCTATTAGTACAGCCAAGAACACGGCAATAATTGACCATTTTGAGCAAAAATGAACTTGAAGAGTTGCTAGTTCGATGCAATCACGCGTTGTTTACATCCAAGTTTATCGCCAAGTAGGCCGACTTCCGGTTTGATGACGCGCCGTGAGAACACTCTTAACTCATGTACAAATGCCGATATGCCCTACTTTGTTTACTTGTTTATTGCACAATGTCGCTCTATTGGTTGGATTCTTATTATATATTATTACTATTGTATTATGCACATCGTTGCGGGCAATTTAATTTTATAAATAATAAAAAAAAAATATAAATATTAGAAAGGGCTGGGAATCAAACCCCGGGCGTCGGCTTGAAAGGAATGGGGATAAACCACTAGACCACGGTACTAGATTAAATATATCATTATAAATAGAGCCCACCTGGCACCTCCACTGCTAATTCGACAGGTCTTAACGGTTTCATTATTTTATTCAGCAACATTGCGTACACAAACTTATTGTTACCAAGAAGCATTACACTAACGCTTTCTTTTGATGAAATGAATGGACAAGAGAGCCGTACGTCGGCCATCTAATGAAGTTAGATTTGACACGTTTTAATATTATACACTTTGACTGCTGAATTGACACGTTTAACTTATTCATTCTTTAATTCAGCAACATTCATTCATGCAGTCTGTAGACATACTGTAGGACGTTGTAGCATCCTATGAATGAAGTCACCAGCTGTAATGGAATTGAATGGAACTCGAGCTTAGTCCAGCGCGGAGCTCCTCCAATGAATGAACAAAAGCCGGCGCGTCGGGCAGTTGTCACCAGCTGTATGAGAGCGCCCCCGCTGGTCATTGTTAACATTAACCTCGCAAAACGGCATCATAACGGCAGGCAAACAGCTGTTCCTGGACTTTTCCCAGCTGTATCTGTACCCTAAGAAAAAACACAGAAAGAAAGAAAACAGAAAACAAAACACAAAGAAAACGCTGCCAAACCAATAAATGAAAAAATAAACCAAACTTGTGAGCTTTTTCCTTTTTTTTTCTTCTTCCGAGCTCATCTTTAACTAAGAAACAAAAAGGGAAATCAAATGAATAAACAAACTGTACGCTCCCGGCCTAAGTCAGGATTTGCTCGTAACACACTAGAAAAGAGAAGTAAAAATAAAAGTAAATAAACATCTATCCTATTGCTCATAACTGTTAATACGCTTCTATCAATACTATAAAATACTAGAAACAACTATGAGTCTTTTTAATTTCCTAATCATGCAGTCCACCCCTTGATCAATCCGAATGTTGACCAAGCATGGATAATTTACTGATCACTAGCTGCCGCAGCGTCACATCATCACACTGTCTAATATTGATTAACTGTTTAACATAATTTGATCCTCTTGTTAGTCTGATTAGTTCATGCATTTGTCAGTCACCCATACATCCGTTTTTAGTAACTTTCATCCATAATCTAATCACCTAACACCTCTATCTATTCTTATTTTTTATTCTAATCTAATTAGGAGCATATTTTATCATTCAATATATCCCACCTCTACCCTAGTCAGTTGCATATATTTTTATTCTGCCGGTGGCCTCTGCAGACATGACCTTTGAAAATGACCTTTCACTCCACAGATCCAACAACACTGGCGGTCTCCCCCGGGTTGTGGGACCCGGTGGGTCAGTTGCCTGTGACCGGATGACCCTGGGGTCATCGGGCCCAGAACATGTCCTGGTGATATGCCATCATCGCCATGGTTCCCTGGAGCCTGTTCGGAGGAGAAAGCCACGTACCTATTTGGTCCAGTCACAGTTCCTTGAGAGGGGCCCGTGGTTGGGAGGGGCCCGCCACCTGTTTCTGTACAAACACGCCCTGTTGTGGATAGATGGTCCCGCTCTGCACAGTCCCGAGAAATGTGTCCGAGGGTCCCACACGTCCAACAGTGCACCTGCCGCACACGGTAGCCATTCGGATTCCTGCCTCTGCCTCCACCTTTTCCTCGTGGTTGCCACCTCGTGGGTGGTCTTATTGGGGTTTGTTGTTGTTCCGGCACGGGACCCCCTTGTGGCCCCAACGGGGCCCGTCTCTGGCCATCTGGTTCTCCAGAGGGAGAGGGAGAGAGGCGATTGGAACCTGTCTCCCCTCCGGGCTGTGTGGACTGGATTAGGCCTTGGAGATAGTCCACTACCCGTCTAGCCTCGGCTAGCTGTTGTTCAAGAGGGAGGCACGTCTGTAACTGGCAGTCATCTGCAACGGACACTTCAGCGTGGATTGACTCGGGTAATACAGCTGTCTCTGGGTCGCTTGCTGCAACGACTCCCTGTGGCGGAGTAAAAGACATTATTTCCAGTCCCTCCGTCTCACTGGACACTAGAGGGGAGTCGATCAAATTCCAGTCAATCAAGTTAACGTCCAATTCGGTCAATGTAATGTCTGCAGAGGTTATCGGCATTATCTTGATTTGGGTATGCATTCTATACCGGCCTCCTTTAACTACAAGGTTCTGTAATGGCCTGAATATCTTTGGCCATCTTTTCGTCACTTTTATTGTGACATCTCCAGTCGTTGAAATAGACAGATTGTCTACCCTTTCTATGGTCAGTGCATCTAACCCTCCGGTTGCTCCTATCTGTGTATTTTCCATTCTCACCTTACTTCAAACACTCGTAACGTCACCGTTTGGAAAGCAAGTTTCTCTGTATTCAAACTATTTTTACCAAACTTGAGTTAATTTCACTCACACTTTTATATTGGTGTAAACAGGAATTGATAATCTCGCTTTTGTGATACTATACCCCCTGACCGTCAACAGTCTCTTTGATCTCCCTGTTGGGGTTCGGAATTGTCAGCGCTGGCCATCCGTCCTGGAGCAGCTGTGAAGAGAGAAGCAAAAAATACACTTAATTATCAGTGACATTTCCCATTCACAATCCATCATTTGTCTTTAAGCATGGAATGTCGGGCATCTCCTAGACTATGATCACATGAGAGCATTTGTGCAATTTTCGTTTTTGATTTATCAATGACACAGCCTTAATCTTTTTCCAGTTGTCTCCATTGGAAACTCAGACTCTCAATCCTGTTGTCCTGATCCTCCTTAACACAACTCCGGGGAACTTATTTCGCATCAGCTGTTTCCTTCTGTTGGTCAACCAGAATTTTGTTATTTACAGCCTATCATTTCTAAACATCTGTATCGGACATGGTAATTTAGGTGAATAATCTCACTTTTACTCTAATCGTTATTTGCAAATGACTATGTGTATGTGTAACTATATTTATTTCTGTCCGTGAAAGCCTAGTATGTATTTCGCTCATATTACATTATACATATCAGTCTCATATTACATTATACATATCAGTAACATACATATTTTCCATTCATAATCTCTCACACAGTTACTATATCTCCCCCGTAACACCTAACCCCTTAGGTGTTAAAATAACGCGCTCCTCACGGGAACAGAAATCAATTTCCAGTGCCTTATGTCACTGAAGTCCCCGTGCATTTAGAACAGTGTCACACAACCCGTTCATAACCACAGGCGGCGACACCATCCCCACATTGAAAATCCTGCCGACCAATGACATTCCACTGGCCAACTCGTCCAGTGGCCCACGGCATCACCCCCAGTTTCGAACCTGGAATGCGAAACCCCGGGCCCCCTACTCAAGGATATTCAAAGATCATTCCACTCACAACCACTGCCACACACATACAGCACCTCACTCAACCACCGTAACCAGTCACCCAAATACCCACACACAATATAATTTGACGCGCGTAGCGTGGCAGCGAGCCTTCGACGAGTGCACGCATAGCGCACCCCCGTTAATGCGCGGTGGCAGACAGCGAGCCCACCCCCGCCACGACGTTTAGCAGTCCCCGTACCCCTGGTAAAATGAAAACTGTGCGCAGTGTGGCAGCGAGCACTGACGAGTCGCACACAGCGCACAAAGCGTGGAGGCAGACAGTGAGCCACGACGAACTGTCTACCCACAACCCCATCGCAGGCGCAGCCGAGTAGAGTAATTATGCTCCGACTTACGGCCCACCAACATGAACTGACACGGAGCCCCTGCCTTACCAGCCGGAGCTCGTCCAAATGTAAGGAAAGAAGTACGAGCGCCTTGTCGAACAAAGCGTAGCGCCAACGCCAGCCAATACCACTGCCAGCACTAGAAATTCCCTAAAAACAACAATAAAACTGAATATGGAACAACAACATACACATAATAAGTCCCAAACTCGCCTTTGAAACCCTACAGTAAACAGCAATAAACAATATACCTAGCACTACACCGCGTTTGAAACCCATAAAAAAAACCTCTATATACA
This sequence comes from Notolepis coatsorum, assembly GCF_963971535.1. Classification (NCBI taxonomy): domain Eukaryota; kingdom Metazoa; phylum Chordata; class Actinopteri; order Aulopiformes; family Paralepididae; genus Notolepis; species Notolepis coatsorum. Next base: position 139,830,340 of record NC_140166.1, on the reverse strand, counting down.
GGCCCTAAACTAGGAGAGAAAGAGAAAGCGTTTCGGGGGGGGGGGGGGGGGGACATATGGAAGAGAGGCGGTGTGGGAATGAGGGGAGTGAGTGAGAGGGGGGGGGGGGTAAGAGAGAGAGAGAGAGAGGGAGGGAGAGGGAAAGAGGGGGGGAGGGTGAGAGAAGGAAAGAAAGAGAGGGGGGGGGTGAAAGGGAGAGGGAGGGAGGAGGGTGAGAGAAGGAAAGAAAGAGAGGGGGGGTGAAAGAGAAAGAGAGAGAGGGAGAGGAGGGGAAGAGGGGGGGAAGTGAGAGGGAGAGAGGTGAAAGGGAGAGGGAGGGAGGAGGGTGAGAGAAGGAAAGAAAGAGAGGGGGGGTGAAAGAGAAAGAGAGAGAGAGGGAGGGGAGGCGAGAGAGAGAGGGAGAGAGGCGGAAAGGGAGAGGGAGGGAGGAGAGGTGAGAGGGAAAGAAAGAGAGGGGGGGTGAAAGAGAAAGAGAGAGAGAGGGAGGGGAGGTGAGAGGGAGAGAGAGAGAGAGAGAGAGAGAAAGAGAGAGAGAGAGGGGGAGAGAGAGAGGGGGGTAGAGAAAAAGAGAGAGAGAGAGAGAGAAAGGGGGAGAGAGAGAGGGGGAGAAAGAGAAGAGAGGGGGAGAAAGAGAAGACAGGGGGAGAGAGAGTGTACAATGAAAACGTTCTGTGAGCAGAATCCAAACATATTCATCCTGTACACTTCTGCCCCCTACCGTACTCCTAAATAAACTCCACCTTCCCCTTAACAATGGACGCTCGCCGCCCCTACCAAGATGGACGCTCGGCGCCCCTACCAAAATGGACGCTCGGTGCCCCTACCAAAATGGACGTCCCATCGCGAGACATCCCGAGAGCCCCGTCATGCCATGACGTCAGCACAGTTAGCTTAGCATATTAGCTTCGTTAGCTTCAACCCAGCGCGCGTAGGCCGTCAGACCGCGCACCCTTGTGACGTCACAACCGGCGACCGCTTTAGCCGTTAGCGCGGCTAGGTAGCATTAGCTTAGCTTCTCCCATGATCCCATAAAAACGCTCCCCAACGACCCGTTTCGCCGCGCGGGCCGTCTCCTTGCAATGTTAATACAACACCACATTCCCCACAACAGAATCCTATTTCCCTCAAAACGCCAGTGTAGTGATCTAAATAGAAATATAAAAACATAACAGCAGAACACTAGTTTGACCTCTCTGTCGTCACCACCGGCGAGCTTAGAACGACTTCCGGGTCGGGTCTAGATAATCCCAATCACCTTAAACATTACACATCTATTTTATCCGCCACGAATATGAAAACTTTTAAGTGCCTTACACATCCCCGTAATCTCAAGACACTATCGATCGACCCTATACATTTGAGTTACGTCTACTTTTCCCTCCGTATCCTCCGGTGCCTCAGAGGCTAATACAACAGCTAACTGCTGCTGCGTTCGACGGGCCTCGGAAAACCGGCGTTATCCTTACATTTCCCCACGGCCAATCGGTGACTTAAATTACATAATAACACAACTATACTCTCACACGTCCCACCAATCACTCCTAACCATAAACATTCGCCAACTATACATTCATACACGCTTCCTAACACAATTAAAAAATACAAAATCAGCATTCACGCACATTACCGTCTCTCGAACGCCGCCCAGCGGCGCGACCGGTAAACACTAGACTATTAAGTACTATTATTAACGCCGTCTAATTTCAACACGCCCGTCGTGCCCAAGGCTAAAACCAGACCTACTTGTGCTAAATCTCTACTTTAGAAAATACGACGCACGGCGTGCTTTAGCCTCTACTTTAAGACGTACAATGCACACGTTGTTTACCTTGGTTTAACTCTGAGCACGAATCTAGACAGTTTCCTGTTCCGACTGGCAGCGGCGCTCCGTTAGTTGTGCTAAAATTCTACTTTAGAAAATACTACGCACGGTGTTTACAGAGCCGCCCTCCCCAGCCAGAACATTCAATTCAATTTTCCCTTACATCATGCTTACATGAGGTTAAATTCTTAGCAACCCCCTCCGTGGTTCGAATAGAGCACCCATACATCATCACACTCACCTCTTAGTAACTTTTCCAGTTACTCGAAGACGATCGATCGATCAGTTGTTCTCCTCGTCGACCGGCGTGTAGAGAAAAAAAAAATTCTTTTGTTGTGGTGATAACACGAGCGCTCTGATTCACTGAAGTCCGGCACCAAAATGAAGTGGATTTCCCAAGCTATTTCGGTTCTGCTCTGCCAGAACCGGGTTGCTAGTACTCTGCGTTGTGATTCAATACTCTAAAGCTCTGGGAATCACTTCTCTTCAAACTGAGCAGTGCAGGCAGAAGGAATTTAGGAGGAAAAAGGTTATATAGCAGCTGTTTAATCAAAGTTTAAGAGTGTATACAAATTACAATAAGAAAATGCTATAGTTGTGATCACAAACACTATGCCGTGAGTGATACAACTAGACTAATATTACAGTATAAAGAATGATAGTTGATAAGTTGTTGATGGTCTTTGCTGTCTGGCTGACAAAACAAAGCAGTCTGTTTTCCCTCCAAAAAGTCCTTTGTCCTTGTTGCTTTGCTCTTGATGGGTGAGATGGTTGAGAGGTCTTGTCTTGTGGTTGGTTTGTTTCAGAGTCCCTCTCCTCCCTCACACCTGGGATCTTATAGCCAAGGCCCAGTGTCTCGGAGTTGATGACATCATCACATTATTTCCTCCAATCACAAGCCTGCTAAGCTGGCATTTGAAAATAGGGGTTTGGCTTATAGGCCAAACCCCCTTCACATAACTGCAAACAGAGGCTGTCCTTAACCATCTACCTTAAACATTGCATTATTTTCATTTCAACATTGCATCATTTTCATTTAAACATTGCATCATTTTCATTTACTAATATCTATATTTGAATTACAATTGCCCACATAAACACAGATATATTTCTTTATCACTAAGTCTGTTGACTTTAATCATTCTTTTAGAATAGAATATAACTGAATAACAGATTAAAGTAGAACTGGATAGAAGAGAATAGATCAGAATATAAAACCATCAATTAATCAAATTGAACATAAATGAAAACAGAACAGGCACATTAACTAATTACCTAATTTAAGTATGACCAAACCTAATTATATTTTACTTGTTTGGAGCTTAAATTAAGGATTTCAATAGTGATCTTCTCTGTGTGTCTGTGTGTGTGTGTGTGTGTGTGTGTGTGTGTGTGTGTGAATGTGTGTGTATGTGTGTGACTATGTGTGTGTGTGTGTGTGTGTGACTATGTGTGTGTGTGTCTGAATGTGTGTGTGTGTGAGTCTATGTGTGTGTGTGTCTGTCTGTGTGTGTGTGTGTGTCTGAATGTGTGTGTGTGTGTCTGTCTGTATGTGTGTGTGTGTGTCTGAGTCTATGTGTGTGTGTGACAGGAAACTCCAGCGAGATAACATGTTTATGTGACCTTTTGGTCTTTGTTTTGATCTTACAGAGCCCATTGTCCCAGGCCATGGCAAATGGCCCTTGGGTTCCTGTCGTAGATAGAATCATTTGACCACTCACTTCATGTGTAAATCGACCTGTGTGCCTACAATGGCAATCAGTCTATGTAAACACACACACAATCTATGAATTATTGTTTTGAGGGCCAAGTATTTCTACACATTAGTTAATCATGAGATCTATGGTTTGGGAATTTACCACAACAGTATTCACAGTATCACAGTATCACATAAGGTGCAGTATGCATAAGGTAGTGTTATTGTCCTTTTTAGGTTCCTAGTAGTTGTAGTTGGATGTCTGGCAGCAGTCCCTGCCCACTCTTGTGGAGCCTGATGGCCGCTGGTATGAAGGACTGGCCGAGGCGGTTAGTTGAGTGTCGGGGGGGTATGATTCTGTGACTGAACGTGCTTCTCATCTTGACTAGCTCGTCGTAGAGGGGGTGGGAGCGATTCTCCAGGATAGCAGCCAGCTTCCTTCTCATCCCCCTCTCTGCCCCACCCACCCAACCACCTCCAATGTACAGTCCCCCCCCCCCCCACCCCACCTACCCAACCTCCTCCAATGTACAGTTTCTTCCCCCTCAATTGTATATACTCTCTTCTTTAGACCCTTTTTGTATCACAAACAGTACTGTATTTGTAGATCTGGTACGTCATAAATGTCTAGATGTAGCAGTAGGCCTACTGTCTACCTGTATGTCATGTATGTCATGTTATGATGAATTGAAAATGGGGGACCCTGATGTAAACAAGACGAAAGTCTTTCTCTGGTCTGCATCCCCTTAACAATTGTGTGTATTGAGCTGTACTGTATTGTACCCATTCTGCAATCTGTTAATAGAATTTTCAATCAATCAATCAATCAATCTGCCACTTATTTCACGTATTTGATGGTTAACCAAGCACACCATTACCATTTAGCGATTCACGGTGGGATCGCTGGGCAGGGCTTCACTCTGAGGTGGCAGCTCCGTCAAAGTGAACCCATGGGACGAACCATATAAATAGTTATTATTATTATTATTATTATTATTATTATTATTATTATTATTATTATTATTAAATCTTTGAATAGCCGACCACAGCTGTGCAGGTACTCATTTCATTTATTTAAAAAACTGTATTTCAACTTGTAAGACACTGAGGTTACCCTCATTCACAGCGGCGACAAGCTTACAAAACAAGACACAGTTTATCAGCGATGTCATATGTATAGGCACAATAGATAAGAATAAACTATAAAAGAAGCTAAGACGTTTACAAGTCGACACAGTGGTTGGAGATCATACTTCATAGCACACTATTTATAGCCATTCATATCACACTATTCATAGCCATTCATAGCAGACTATTCATAGCACACTATTCATAGCCATTCATAGCACACTATTCATAGCACACTATTCATAGCACACTATTCATAGCACACTATTCATATAGTGCATA
>NC_140166.1:139794887-139825212 GCF_963971535.1 Notolepis coatsorum | reverse complement strand
GCCATTCATAGCACACTATTCATAGCACCCTATTCATAGTGCATAGCCATTCATAGCACACTATTCATAGCACACTATTCAGAGTGCATAGCCATTCATAGCACACTCATAGTGCATAGCCATTCATAGCACACTATTCATAGCACATAGCCATTCATAGCACACTATTCGTAGTTGTTGTGAAGGGCCAGATTAAACCGAATATATATATTTATTTATATATATATATTTAATTGTATTTGTATATTCTCTAATATTCCCTGATATCCCTTGTATATTCCTTGTACAATATGCATTGAATATCCATTCTAGCCTACTGAACATCCCATAATAGTCTCCATTCTACTATTGGTCGAGACCTTGGTGCCAGGCTGCCATACCCCCCAGACCCAGTTCAAACGTACCGCTCAACATGTACGAACAAGTCCTAGTTCCGCGTAGGAATCTGGCTACCGCACCACTAATGGGACTATTTGTTCATAGTGCGTATATATACTGCGCTACTAAAGTAGGACTTTCTTTTCAGTCCAGTTTCTTACCCTCCAATAGAGTCACAGACGTAAAGCCTCCCCGCGACGCCACGTGTGGGAGTAAGGCCAAGTTCGGCCTACCATCGGTATTGAGACATCGTGTATATTAATATTTGAATAGTCATATTTGGCACTATATCGTCGAGTTGGACGTAGTCTATTAAGCTAATAATAGTCTGTTAATATATAGTGCTTCGTGCGGTGAGAATACTACCGTAGTCAGCACCCCATCGTTTCGGGCAGAAAACTGGCTGCTTATCCAGTATGATCGACCCCATGTGAGATTGCACCCGAGGAGCCCCAGAGCCGACGAGCGAGTGGACCTGTATACCGGATTATTCTACCGACGACAGCCCGCCTTCCCAGGCACGGATTATGCTTTGTATACGTTGATTATTCCATGGATAAAGACCCCCGACACTGCCGTGTGTTGGAACCCCCCCCCCTGGAGAGGACGCAAGGTGAGGAGACGCTCTGCAAGACGAGGTCGCTTCACGTCTCTCCTCCGTGGACCGGAGGACGCCGGCCCACAAAGAGTCCATCTGCTTTCATCTGCGGTCCAAGGATCGCCGGCGCATTGAACGGCACTACAGTGGGTTCACCTGGGATACCCTTGGCCGGATGAGGCAGCCGGACTCTACCCCCCCCCCCCTTCCTACTCCTGTCGGCTTACAAGCGACCGGATTAACCCCCCCTAGTGTATCCAGTCTATAATCATTAAAGTATCATTGCTGTTATTCCTTAACTATTCCAGGTCGTATATGTGCCACCTGCGCCTTCAGAGATTGGACATTCTCTATTGATATACCGACGAATACTCTTGCCATAAAAGTGCATACTAATTCCCATTCATAAATGTGATTGATTTGATTAAGTGCTTGCTCTACACACCATCGCTGTGTAGAAATAAAGACCTATTTCTAATTCGTACATTTGTGTTGGATCCGTTTCATCTACGTGACAGTGTTCATCATAATATATTTATGCCGAGTACTGGGTGGCCGAATATTAAGTACAAAGGTAGTGGTATTAAGTATCATATCTAGTAATACAGTCAGGGAATTGTACCCCTCAGTTACAATTGGTCCTTCGAGCCGGATGGTAATTAGTGTAATATTAATATAGTGTTATTAATATTGAAATGGCCTATGATGAACACTCCACGAAACGATCCTCCTAACCAACGCCCGCAGCGCGAACGACGGCTCCCTCAGTACTTAGAGGCTTACGCTGTCAGTCAACAACCTAGTCTTCCACTAACAGTAAACGCGGTAAAACTAGAAAGTAAAAGTATGTCTAACCCCAACGCCCAGACTACCCCGACCATAGAGGCCCCTACGGGTTCTAATGTAACTGACCAAGTTCACGGTGGGGACCAGTGGGAACCAGACATGACTTCACACCCCGCCAGTACTGAAGAAGTAGTCCCCGATGAGTCCCGGGAGGAATACAACGCTACCGAGAGAGAACTCGGCACGGAAGAAGACGGGGAGAGCACCGTGGAGATAGAGCTCCAAGGCTCCGCAAGGAGTACCCCGAGGGAAGGCTCCCCTATACAACCGCCTTCTCCCAGCGAGGCAGAGAGGACCCTACAGCAGGCCTTCCTCATCAGCCTGAACGCCGCTGCTGAACGCGACCGACTGCAGATCCAGCAGCGGAGCGAAGAAGAGCATATACGTCTAGAAATAAGACGCATTCAGAGGGAAGAGAATGTGGCCCGAGACCGAGCAGACAGCCAGCGAGCAGCTGCTGGTGCTCTACGGGACGCAGAGCGCGACAGACAGCAAGCGCAACTAATAGAACAGCTGATCAGACGGACAACACCCTCTCCCTCCGCCAGAGGCTCCAGGAACTCGTCTAGACACACCTCCAGGGCGGCATCCCCTAGCCGAGTAAACAACCCTGAACTTGACCAACAGACGAGGTCTATACCCCCCACAGACCACCTCCCCCCACCGGTCCAAGCGAGACCTAGCAACCGGGAAGGAGCAGCATATCCTGTGGAGAGGCTAAACCAGAGACTACAAGCACTGGATGACCTAACTGAAGACGAAGAGGAAGAGGAGGAGAACCACGCCCGACGACAGCACAGTACTCTACCGGACCAGGAGGTCCGGTACAGCCCAGGCTATACTCCCGCGGAGCTGCGCTACAGACCCCCGACTCTATACCCGGGTGAGCACGACGCACGACCCGCACCGAGGAACAGCACCTGGACAAGCGGGCCATGGTACACTGCCGGTACCAGCCCATACCAAGGAGCGGGAGGAGACTCGCCTAGGAGGCCTCTCCCCCAACGCTCGCCGATGTATCCACAGTCAGCGTCATACATTGGCACGCCTATGGTACCCGACTTCACCCAAGAGAACCGGGCCCAGTATACAGAACTCCGCATGTGTCTGGAGACCATGTTGGTGGATGTATTGGATGAACGCCACAAATACGCCATCCTACTGAAGCACTTAAAGGTACCCCGCGCACATAATATAGCGCTCGCCTACGCGACTTCCACCACCCCATACACAGCAGCGCTGGTAGCATTGGACCAGAGGTATGGGCGCATATGGGATTACGTGATCCAGGAGATCCGACACATCGACCGCTTACCCCCAGCAATAGACAATCGAGCACTGGACGACCTGTCCATCAGAGTGCAGTCCCTGGTAGGGATGTTGGGAGCGCAGAGAGAGAAGGGGAGGCATGAACTTTACGCCAACTCAAATGTGGAAAGGATCTTGGAGAAGCTGCCGCCCGCTCGACAGGAGCGTTTTAGGCGGCAGAGAGACCACCGAGACCCGAATGGCCCCGAACCGAACCTCCTCGATCTAGCAGACTTCCTGGCGAGAGAAGTCAGCAGCCTACGGCTAGATACATTCGGACGGAGCACCCCTGGCTCCAGAGAAGGAACCAGACGACTAAATGATGGAAGAAGATCGGTGACTGTGATGCACCAATCGGAGTCAGTACCGAGCAGCAGGAGCCACAGTACCCCCTCCAGAACGGAGAAGTGGAAGATAGTGTGCCCCTACTGTGAGAAAGAACACTGGCTAGCGTAATGTGACTCCTTCCCCAAGCTGAACGCGGAGGAAGCAAGTCAATGGATAAAGTCCAACAAGCGCTGTTTTCGCTGTGCGCGCTCACACATGGCAGCCGAATGCCGCTTAAAGAAAAGGTGCACCAAGTGCGATGGAGCCCATCTGGACATACTTCACGACAGTAACAGACGGCGCCCTTCACCCGCACCATCCAGCAGCAAAGCGAGCGTCATGTACATCGATCCCGCCAGCAGCAGTGGAGCCCGAGTACTCCTAAAAGTAGTGCGTGTGACACTAAGCTACCAGAATAAAGTCCTGGACACTTACGCCGTCCTCGATGACGGGTCAGAGAAGACCCTTCTGCTCGCCTCCGCTGCGGCCCAGCTAGGGCTGCGGGGAAGCGAAACCCAAATGACAATTCGGACAATAAGACGAGATTTGAAGACGATAAAGGGCGAGAATGTCTCATTCTCTATCGCAGCAAGCGGCCAGCCTGAGCGACGGTACCAGATTACAGACGCTTTCACCAGCCAAGAAATAGGACTGTCGCGGTACACATACCCCGTCGCCAAGCTGATGGAGAAATATGCACATCTGCGCAAGTTACCGATCCCGCTCATAGACAATGCTATGCCGACCCTGTTGATAGGCTCCGACCATGCAGACCTCATTGTCCCGATAGACCGGGTTCATACCGGACCCCGAGGCTGTCCTGCAGCAGTCGAGACCCGTTTGGGATGGACTCTCCAAGGCCCGCTCGCCAAATCTCTCAACCGAAGTACAGCCACTAGATGTCTCCACTCCCGAGTCACGGAGGGAGAAACCGCACTCCTGCAACATGTAGAGCGGCTATGGACCTTGGAACAAATGCCCTTTAAGAACGGAAAGAAAGACATTCGCTCTAAAGATGACATTTACGCCATTCACCTCCTCGAGACAGGGACCAAGAGAGTCCCGGTCAACGGCGTGTTGAGATACGCCACGCCACTCCTGCGGCGAGAAGGAATGCCTACTTTCCACGCCAAGACAGACGCCACAGAACGGTACCTGCTGAACACGGAGCGGCGCTTAGCCAAGAACCCCGCCCAAGAGAGTGTATACCGCGCTGAGATTGAGAAGCTCATCACAGCGGGACACGTCACAAAGATGGACATTAAAGAGGCTGACCAGACCACTGAATCGTGGTACGTGCCTCACCACAAGGTCCATCACAACGGTAAAGACCGCATAGTATTTAACTGCAGCTACCAGATCGGATCCCAAAATCTGAATAAAGAGTTACTGCCCGGTCCCACACTCGGCCCCTCCCTACTCGGCGTTCTACTCCGCTTCCGCCAGGAAAAGGTGGCCATCAGCGGGGACATTAAAGGAATGTTCCTGCAGGTGAGATTAGTAGAGGAGGACAAGCCCCTGTTGCGGTTCCTATGGAGAGAGAAGCCAGGAGATGAGCACCCAGCCATCTACCAATGGGAAGTCCTCCCCTTCGGAACGACGTGCAGCCCCTGCTGTGCTACATTTGCACTACAGAAACATGTAGCAGAGGACCCAGCAGCGGACGAAGAGGTCCGACACAGCGTAAAGAACAGCTTCTACGTAGACAACTGTCTACAAAGCCTTTCAACCCAGGAAGAAGCCGAGGCTCTCCTGATTAAACTCCGCGCCTCATTGATCAAAGGCGGCTTTGATCTCAGGCAGTGGGCCAGCAGCGATCCGCAAGTACTGCGCAGCCTCTCCTCCGAGGACAAGGCAGCCAGCAGCGAGACCTGGATGGCTACAATCCCGGGAGAAGCCCAGGAGATGACCCTGGGATTGGTGTGGCGATTCAAAACAGATTCGCTTCACTACAGACACAAGCCCCTGACTACGGAGCAGGGAAGGCCGGCGGCGGCGCCGACCACCAGACGGAGTGTGTACACAACACTCGCCCGACAATATGACCCGCTAGGATGTATTCTACCGTACACCACCAGGGCAAAAATGATTGTACGAGCATTGTGGGACAAGGACCAGGGCTGGGACGACCCCATTCCCGCACACCTTGCATCCACCTGGAGAGAGTGGGAGATGGAGCTCCACTCACTCCCAGGCGTTAATATGCGCCGAAGCTACTTCCCACCCACGGTGAGGCCAGAGACATGTAAAATGGACTTACACGTCTTCAGTGACGCCTCAGAGGTCGCATACGGATCAGTAGCCTACTTGCGGGCCCAAGAAAGGGGGGGAGAGATCTACACAGCATTTGTCCTCGCCCGCTCGAGAATAGCCCCACGCAAGCAACAATCTATCCCACGCCTAGAGCTCTGCGCAGCCCTAGCCGGAGCGCACCTAGCCACGCTCATCCAACGTGAGCTCACCATACCGGTGTCTAGAACAATCCTGTGGTCAGATTCCACGACAGTACTCGCCTGGATCAAATCGGACTCATGCAAGTACAAAGTCTTCGTGGGAGTCAGAGTCACCGAGATTCAAGACTTAACCGAAGAGTTAACCGGAGAAACAGAGTGGCGCTACGTTGATACAAAACAGAACCCAGCTGACGTCATCACCCGGGGAATGCCCCTAGATGACCTCACCCGTCACAATGCTTACAGTGACGGCCCCGCATTCCTAAGACTCCCGGAAGGACAGTGGCCCATGCCTATCCTGAGGGAAGCAAGTCCAGAGGAGGTGGAAAATAAGAAGTCTGTGTTCTGTGGATTGAGCACCGTAGTCTCCACCGACCCTAACATAGACGATTGCACGTCCATAGAGAGTGCACAACAAAGGACATTCCTGCGGCACCACCCGGAGTGTAAGTCCCCCGCTGAAATGTCAGCAGCTAACTACGAGGAAGCAGAATTGCTTCTACTGCAGCGAGCCCAGAGAGACTCGTTCCCTGATGAATTGGCCTGTCTACAGGGAGGAAAGCCCGTCCCATCCGACAGCAGATTAATTCATCTGGCCCCCGAGAGCGACGCTCATACCCTCATCAGAGTGGGTGGTCGCCTACGCATAGCCCCCAACACACTCCTGATGGGGCGGCTAGATCCTGCATTACCCCAGACAATGTACCGGCCTGAAGAAGCGAACGGCCGACGAATGTGGAGGTACAGCCAAGTATTAGCCGACAAGTTTTGGAGCAGTTTCCTACTGCACTACCTACCGTCTCTACAGACCCACCAGAAGTGGGTAAAGGAGAGAGACAATTTGACAGAAGGAACAGTCGTCATGATTATTGATCAATCACTGCCCAGAGCTATGTGGCCGGCCGGCCGCGTAAGCAAAGTGATCACCGGTGCCGACGGCAAGGTCCGAGCAGCTGAAGTGCTTGTCCAGGGTCGCACTTACACCCGTCCCGTGGCGAGGCTCATAGAACTGCCCCGACTCCCAGACACAATCGATGATGACCATGACCCTATAACCCTATGACTTTGTGAAGTTGACTGACCCCTACAGCAAACCCTTATGTGTAAATAGACAACGCGATGAATCTGTCTCTGCTTAACTGATTAGGTCTGGGACCAATCAGGGGGTGGCTGTTGTGAAGGGCCAGATTAAACCGAATATATATATTTATTTATATATATATATTTAATTGTATTTGTATATTCTCTAATATTCCCTGATATCCCTTGTATATTCCTTGTACAATATGCATTGAATATCCATTCTAGCCTACTGAACATCCCATAATAGTCTCCATTCTACTATTGGTCGAGACCTTGGTGCCAGGCTGCCATACCCCCCAGACCCAGTTCAAACGTACCGCTCAACATGTACGAACAAGTCCTAGTTCCGCGTAGGAATCTGGCTACCGCACCACTAATGGGACTATTTGTTCATAGTGCGTATATATACTGCGCTACTAAAGTAGGACTTTCTTTTCAGTCCAGTTTCTTACCCTCCAATAGAGTCACAGACGTAAAGCCTCCCCGCGACGCCACGTGTGGGAGTAAGGCCAAGTTCGGCCTACCATCGGTATTGAGACATCGTGTATATTAATATTTGAATAGTCATATTTGGCACTATATCGTCGAGTTGGACGTAGTCTATTAAGCTAATAATAGTCTGTTAATATATAGTGCTTCGTGCGGTGAGAATACTACCGTAGTCAGCACCCCATCGTTTCGGGCAGAAAACTGGCTGCTTATCCAGTATGATCGACCCCATGTGAGATTGCACCCGAGGAGCCCCAGAGCCGACGAGCGAGTGGACCTGTATACCGGATTATTCTACCGACGACAGCCCGCCTTCCCAGGCACGGATTATGCTTTGTATACGTTGATTATTCCATGGATAAAGACCCCCGACACTGCCGTGTGTTGGAACCCCCCCCCCTGGAGAGGACGCAAGGTGAGGAGACGCTCTGCAAGACGAGGTCGCTTCACGTCTCTCCTCCGTGGACCGGAGGACGCCGGCCCACAAAGAGTCCATCTGCTTTCATCTGCGGTCCAAGGATCGCCGGCGCATTGAACGGCACTACAGTGGGTTCACCTGGGATACCCTTGGCCGGATGAGGCAGCCGGACTCTACCCCCCCCCCCCTTCCTACTCCTGTCGGCTTACAAGCGACCGGATTAACCCCCCCTAGTGTATCCAGTCTATAATCATTAAAGTATCATTGCTGTTATTCCTTAACTATTCCAGGTCGTATATGTGCCACCTGCGCCTTCAGAGATTGGACATTCTCTATTGATATACCGACGAATACTCTTGCCATAAAAGTGCATACTAATTCCCATTCATAAATGTGATTGATTTGATTAAGTGCTTGCTCTACACACCATCGCTGTGTAGAAATAAAGACCTATTTCTAATTCGTACATTTGTGTTGGATCCGTTTCATCTACGTGACAGTGTTCATCATAATATATTTATGCCGAGTACTGGGTGGCCGAATATTAAGTACAAAGGTAGTGGTAGTAAGTATCATATCTAGTAATACAGTCAGAGAATTGTACCCCTCAGTTACAGTAGTGCATAGCACACTATGCATAGCGCATATCCATTCATAGCACACTATTTATAGCACATAGCCATTCATAGCACACTATCGATCAATTGAGGTGCCTCTAATTTGTGACTATGATCCGGGTGTATGTGGTGTTGAAGTGACATAGAGCATACAGCTAATGATACAGTATTAACTAGGGATGTTATCCGGGGCCGATGACGTGATTTGCAGAAGATCGGGATAAAAAAAAATCTGGATATTTTTTTTTTTGCTTTTTTTTTTATTCAACAAACATGACCATGTTCACGTCTTAAACTCATACTGAGGCCTTAGTTTTGGTTTTAAATTGCATATCATCATTCATTTATTTATTGTCACTTCATAGAGCATACAGCTAATTATACAGTATTAACAACTTGTTAATTCATAGAGCATACAGCTAATGGATACAGTATTAATAGCTTGTTCATTCATAGCGTACAGTATTATTGATCGATTGACAGGACGCGTAGCGCAGGTCAATTGTGATAACATATGGATGCATGTTGTCTATTTTATGGTTATTGTCTATTTTAAACTCATTTTATGTCTGCACTTCATGCATTGCTTTTATTTAGTCAATTATCTGCTTATTTGATGTATGTGTGTCTATATTTATGCCTGTTTTATGTCTGTGACACACTTTGGGCTGCAATTCTTGTATTATTATTATAATGTGGCTAATGTAATCGGAAGGTTCCCGGTTAGATTCCGGCTCCTCCCGCCAGCATGTCCTTGAGCAAGACACTGAACTCCTAACTGTCCCTGATGAGAAGGTTGGCACCTTGCATGGTCGCCTCCATCGTCGGTGTGTGAGTGAGCGAGTGAGTGGGTGAGCGGGTGAATCTGAGGCACAAGTTGTAAAGCTTTGGATAAGAGTGTTGGCTAAATGACTAAATATAAATGTAAAGCACTTTGGATAAAAGCTGCTACAGTATATAAATGCAGTCCATTTACCATCCATTATATTACTTTCCTACTTATTCTGTCTCTCTCTCTCTCTCTCTCTCTCTCTCTCTCTCTCTCTCTCTCTCTCTCTCCATCTTTCCTACTTATTCTCTCTCTCTCTCTCTCTCTCTCTCTCTCTCTCTCTCTCCGTATTTCCTACTTATTCTGTCTCTCTCTCCATCTTTCCTACTTATTCTGTCTCTCTCTCCGTCTTTCCTACTTATTCTCTCTCTCTCTCTGTCTTTCCTACTTATTCTCTCTCTTTCTCTCTCTCTCTCCCTCTCCCTCTCTGTCCTTCCTACTTATTCTGTCTGTCTCTCTCTCTCTCTCTCTCTCTCTCTCTCTCTCTCTCTCTCTCTCTCTCTCTCTCTCTCTCTCTCTATCTCTCTCTCTCTCTCCCTCTCTGTCCTTCCTACTTATTCTCTCTATCTCTCTCTCTATCTCTCTCTCTCTCTCTCTCTCTCCGTCTTTCCTACTTATTCTGTCGGTCTCTCTGTCTCTCTCTCTCTCTCTCTCTCTCTCTCTCTCTCTCTCTCTCTCTCTCTCTCTCTCTCTCTCTCTCTCTCTCTCTCTCTCTCTCTCTCTCTCTCTCTCTCTCTCTCTCTCTCTCTCTCTCTCTCTCTCTCTCTCTCTCTCTCTCTCTCTCTCTCAGTGCATGCTGGGAATGAGATTGGAGGTTGGAGGTGTAGTGAGTTTTTTTCTATCTTTATCTGTCTATTTTGTTAATTTGATTATGGGATATTGTATTATAGTGTAGTGTTGGGTTGCTGTGTGTTTTGGTGTGTATAGGGTTAAGTGGGAGTGTTTTGTTTGTTTGGCAGTCGGCCAGGCTGTTTTGCTGGCTGACGTCAGACGCCAGTATGGAGTTTGCCAAGATCGGCAGGAAGCATGGTGTAAAGATTAATGCTTCTAATGTGTCCGTAGAGGATTGCAGCATGGCAATAGATAAGGTCGTTGGACATAAAAGTGTGAAATCAGCCGCGAGGATGAACGGTGGAGTTGTCATTTTCCTAGACTGTCTTGAGAAGGTGCACTCTGTTGTTGAATCCGGAGTCAGTATCGAGGATGTGCTTATTGCCGTGGAGCCTCTCTCCACACCAGGCAGAAGGATTAATATAAATAACATCCTGCCGTTCATAAGTGACGAAATACTGATAAATCAACTTGCACGATATGGGAGGATAATTTCCCTGATAAGAAAACTGTCATCTGGATGCAAATCTCCACTGTTAAAACATGTTGTGTCACATAGACGCCAAGTTTTAATGATTCTCGAGAACAACAGAGAAGAGATTGATTTGGTTTTAAAATTAAGAGTTGATGATTTTGACTACGTCGTTTTTGTGAACTCTGGAAACTCAAAGTGTTTCAGATGCGGAGAAGAGGGACATCTAGTCCGAGATTGTGTGAGGGAAGAGCGGAGAGGCGCACAAACTCAGCCTGCGCGCAGTGCAGCAGGGACAGTGAAGTGGCAGAGCAGAGCTGCGAGCAGTGTCAACAGTATCCCGCTGCAGGCCGTCAGTAGTGCAGCCGAAGCTGTGCATAGTGCAAGTACAGAGAAGGGAGGTGTGGGAGCTGTTCCCCCCTCAGAGGAGCCTCAGCCCCAAGAGGAGCGAGGCACTGGGCGCAGTGCAGGTGTAGAGAAGGGAGGAGTGTGGCAGAGCAGAGCTGCGAACAGTGTCAACAGTATCCCTCTGCAGAGTCAGTAGTGAAGCCGATAGTATCCAGCTGCAGGGCCACAGAGTCGGTGCAGCAGGTACGGAGCAGAGCATTGGTACAGAGGAGGGAGGAGTGAGGGACGCTGGCCCCCCTCAACCAGTGACGACTGTGGGGTAACAGGGGGGGGGGTGCGGGTGGTGCGGGTGCTGCAGGTACAGAGGAGGGAGGGGTGGGAGACGCTGTTCCCCCCTCAACCAGTGACGACTGTGGGGTAACAGGGGGGGGTGCGGGTGGTGCGGGTGGTGCAGGTACAGAGGAGGGAGGGGTGGGAGACGCTGTTCCCCCCTCAACCAGTGGTAGTGTAGGTACGGGGAGGTGGGAATCAGAGATGCTGCCCCCCCTTCAACAAGTGGCGAGGTAACAGGGGAGAGCAGAGTTTTTTTTTGGTCCCCCCAAGCCCAACATCGCGTCAGAGTAAGAAAAGGAATAAGGAAAACATGACAGGTGAAGTAATAGGAAAAAAGCTGAATGTGGTGGACAATGTTAACAGTCAGACAGTGGATGGCGTGGTGGGATGTGATGGAGGGGTGGGCTCTCAGGATAAGGAAGGAGTGACAAGTTTGGTCAAAGAGAGTCAGGAGGGTGTAGAAGACACAGGTTCCTCTCAGTCCAGCATGGATGAGGATGAGGCTGAAAAACAATGGGGGGCAGACGTCTCAAGTGTTGAGGAAGATGAGTTCCCAAATGCTTCTCAAGTGTCTGATTCACAAAAGAAAAAATTGTATGCAGTCAGGCAGATACAGAAGTTCCTGCACACAACAAAAAATTTGAGAAGTGTCAAAGTGGAAGATTTTTTTGAAGATTTAGAGATGTTTAGTTTTTCAGCAAAGACTCAAATGAGGTTGAAGAACAATGGGGGGTACACTTCCCAGGAAGTTTTTAGACTGAGAAAAATTTTGCAGAAGCTCAGACAATTGTATAATACAATATTACCATGATAATGGAGCCTCTGATGTGTGGAGCCTGGCTGGACATTCAGGAAGGGAGTAGACCTGGGCTTGGACAGTGTCTGCAAGCAGTTGGGACAATGAAACTGAAAGATGTTGTGGATGTAGCCGGGCCAGAAATTCACCACGCAGAGGAAGTGGCTTCTTTATTGGGGCTGAGGACGGCCTGTCACAACAGGGTCTGTCTGGACGATTGGACTGAAGCGTGGAGCATCGGGGAACAATACCTGTTGCAGGATTATTTCAGTGGAACGGAGGGTCCTGATGAAGGGGATCTTTTTCATGCGCTGAATATAAAAACTGACACAAATGGACTGACGGGACCCTTTTGGGTTGCTCATATGTTGTTCTTGATGAAATATTATGTGTTGAATGGACGCATGGATACTTTTTTTGTTTGGGTGGAGCTCCAATGTTTTTTTTTGTTGTGTTTCAGAAGGACAGGTGTATTTTAACATTTTTTTATTGTGAGATCTCAGGTGGTTTTAAGTGTGATGGGGACACATGTTGCCCGATATAATGTGTAGTTAGTTATTTAATTGTATTGACACACGCATTGTAATGAGAATTATGTAAATAAATGTTTTTCTAAAATCAAAAATCTCTCTCTGTCTTTCCTACTTATTCTTTCTCTCTCTCTCTCTCTCTCTCTCTCTCTCTCTCTCTCTCTCTCTCTCTCTCTCTCTCTCTCTCTCTCTCTCCTTCCTACTTATTCTCTCTCTCTCTCTCTCTCTCTCTCTCTCTCTCTCTCTCTCTCTCTATCTCTCTATCTCTCTCTCTCTCTCTCTCTCTCTCTCTCTCTCTGTCCTTCCTACTTATTCTCTCAAGTTCAAGTTTCTTTATTAGTTGTCATACAGAAGTACAGAATACTTTTATACAAAATGCTTCTTTCTGTTTCGCTCCAGAGACTGTGCTAGGCAAAAATAGATAATAAAATAAGTATAGCAAGTACATAGACAAAAATGTTCAGTATATACATATATACAATGCTCTATGTAGAGTAGAAGTAACTGAGTTACCATACAATATACTATACAGTGCAAAGCAGAAGTGGGATGAGGTACAATTTAGGTACAATATAATTTACAGTAAGGTGTAATGAGGTATGGGTTGTAGTGCAAATTCTTTACCGATAAATATAAAGTGTGCTTAGGTGTACTAAAGTGGTTAAAGTGGGTGCTGCAGTGAGTTGTATGTTTAAAGTGAGTGTGTGTGTGTGGATGTGTGTGCTGTGAGTGCATTTGATGGTTGTTACATAGTGTTATTGTTCGTTGAGCATCCTGATGGCCTCGGGATAGAAGCTTCTTCTGAGTCTCTCTGTGCTTGCCATGAGACTCCGGTATCGCTTGCCTGACCGCAGCAGTTCAAAGAGGCAGTTGTTTGGGTGGCTTGAGTCTTTGATAATTCTCTTAGCCTTGCCCATGCACCGCTTGTTGTAAATGTTCTGGAGGGTGGGGAGCCCCCCTCCAATTGTGCGCTCGGCTGAACGGGCCACTCTCTGTAGTCTGCTACGGTCTTGTGCGGTGCTATTCCCAAACCAGGAGGTGATTTCGCCAGTCAGGATGCTCTCTATTGTGCATGAGTAGAAGTTCTTAAGGATCTTCTGACTGACTTGGAACCCACAGAGAGACTCAGAAGGAGCTTCTATCCCCAGGCCATCAGGATGCTCAATGAACAATAACAAACCATCAAATACACCCACAGCACACACATCCACACGCACACACTCACTTTAAATAAACAACACACTGTAACACCCACTTTACCCACTCTAGACACTAACACACTTTATATTTATTGGTAAGGAGATTTGCACATCAATCTCATGCACCTCATTGCACCTCACCACCACAAGGTGGCACCACAAGCTAAGCTATACCTCACCATTTCTACACTGTACTGTATCTGCATTGTATAGACTGTACATATACTGTACATACATACATTTGTTTACACTTGTTTACGTACTTGACTTTATATTTTATACTTATATTATACTTATTTTATACTATCTTGTTATTTTATCTAGCACACTCTCAGGAGCAAAACAGAAAGAAGCATTTCATGCAAAAGTATTCTGTATTTCTGTATGATGACAACTAATAAAGAAACTTGAAACTTGAACTTGAACACACACAAAGGGAGAATGGCTCATAGCAGACTTTCAGATAATGAAATTAAATGTTTATATCATCAACTATCCAGTTAGTATTTATAGTGTAACGTTTGGCTACTTTAAATCATTGAACGTAGAGAGAGAGAGAGAGCGAGAGAGAGAGAGGGAGAGAAAGAGAGAGAGAGAGAGAGAGAGAGAGAGAGAGAGAGAGAGAGAGAGAGAGAGAGAGAGAGAGAGAGAGAGAGAGAGGGAGAAAGAGAGAGAGGGAGAGAGAGAGAGAGAGAGAGAGAGGGAGAAAGAGAGAGAGAGAGAGAGAGAGAGAGAGAGAGAGAGAGAGAGAGAGAGAGAGAGAGAGAGAGAGAGAGAGAGAGAGAGAGAGAGAGAGAGAGAGAGAGAGGAGAAAGAGAGAGAGGGAGAAAGGCTCAGCCACTCCCTGCACCTGTGATGTATTAGGTTTGAGTTTGACCCTCTTGGTCGCCATAGTTGAGTAAAAAAAAAAACGAACTTTCTTACGGTCTTCTACTATCATGCGCTCTTCCACTAAATAATCGATAATCGACCTTGTCTGTCTACTATATTGTCTCTACTACTATGCACTCAACACTGCAGCACCCACGTTTCAACACTGTTTGATGAACATTGTTCCTCAGCTGAAAGAGTTGTAACCTTCCTTCCCGCTGACTCGTCGTAGTCGCTTTGGATAAAAGCCTTCAGCTAAATGAGAATGTAAATGTAAATGAATAGACTAAGCGTTACAGAATGTCTAAGTAACCTATGGGGCTCTTAACTGGTATATAAATCCTTTCCTTTTGACTCCTTGTCTCCTGCGTTCCTCGGTGAAGCGAGTGGGACTGCGGAGGCGCGTGGCCAGTCATGACTCTCGTCAACCGCGCCAATTAAAAGTAATGAGCAGCTCTTTGAATCCGCGGCTGGCGAGCTGCCGCCTCCGTGCCGTCGCTAAGCAGGGCGTCGACTCCGCGAGCAAGCGACGTAGAAGTCGAGCTAATGAAACACTTACGGTGCTGTCGGTGAAGAAGAGGTAACCGGAGGGGGGGGGGGGGGGGGGGATTAGACGGTGATTTGAAGGAATAGTTCTGCGTGTTCCTGCTGCTTCACCTGCCACGTCGAGTTTTAACCCTTTTTCACTGCCACAATACAGAATTTCACGGACACACCCTTTCAATGGTCACCCATCCCTGCAGTCTATTTTTGAACAGGCTACTCTAAGGCAAGCCAATAGAATAGTCTCTATTGTCTTACATGCCGAGTATGAGCTACTGCCCTCTGGGAAGAGGTTTAGAGTTCCACACTGTCTAGACTAAATAGGTTTAAAAACTCTTTTATTCCCAACTCAGTTAAACTTTTAAATAGTGCCAGATAAATGGCCGGCAATTATCGAATAACTTGGTTGTATATTATCGATATTCGGTATACTATTCTATATATATGTGGTGTTGCCAGACATCCTGCTGCTGGGCAGGTACTCTACTGTATCTTTTACATCTTTTATATTGTTTATCTCCTCTGTTTGGAGTCAGTTGTGTTGTGTCATTTACATTTACATTTAGTCATTTAGCTGACGCTTTTATCCAAAGCGACTTACAAATTCTGTACGACAAGCCATCAGGAAGGGTACAACTCTATCAGCTGAGCAACAATGTTCATCAGAGTGTTGAGTGCTACAGTGTAGGTTAGTTTATTAGGACAAGTGCATGACAGTGTCATGTCTGTATGTATGTGTCTGTGGCTGTAGTGTGGGTGTAAGCCCAAGACAAATGTCCCAGCTGATGGGACAATAAAGTGACTCTTGACTTGACTTGACACGACAAAGGGTTAACCCTTTCACTGCGACAATACAGAAGGTTAACCCTTTCACGGACACACAATAAAGGGTTAACCCTTTCACAACCACACTGCAGAAGGTTAACCCTTTCACGGACACACAACAAAGGGTTAACCCTTTCACTGACACACTACAGAAGGTTAACCCTTTCACGGACACACGACAAAGGGTTAACCCTTTCACTGCGACAATACAGAAGGTTAACACGTTCACTGCCACACGACAACGGGTTAACCCTTTCACTGTGACAATACAGAAGGTTAACACTTTCACTGCCACACGACAACGGGTTAACCCTTTCACTGCGACACTACAGAATGTTAACCCTTTCACGGACACACGACAAAGGGTTAACCCTTTCACTGCGACACTTGTGTTGAAGTATGGGGGAATACTTATGGGACTAATATAAAACCATTATATATACTACAGAAGAGGGCTGTACGAATCACACATAAAGTGAGTTATCGAGAACACACAAATATATTATTTATTAAATCTAGAATAATTAAACTTGAAGACATGGTTAAGTTTCAAACAATGTTAATTATGTTTAGGGCAAGAAATAATACACTGCCAGAAAAACTACAAAATCTTTTTCATTTAGAAAGTGAGTTTAGTAGGAGAAAATACAATTTTAAACATCAGTTTGCACGTACCACACTTAAACAGATGTGTCCCTCAGTTATTGGTGTAAAGTTGTGGAATTCTCTCCATAGCGAGCTTAAGGGATGTAATAGTGTTTATCAATTCAAAAAAATTTATAAAAAAAAAACATTTAGTCAGTATGAAAATCAAATGTGATCTGAATAGTGAGATCTTTTCTTTTTTTCTTCTTCTCTTTCTTTTATTCTTTATTCTTTATCATTATTATTATTATTTTTCTTGTTTAACTGTGGATTGTGTGTTTCTTTTATAATGGTATAAATTATTATTTGTGTAAATTAGGTTGTACGCCGACCATTAAGTAAATACTTGTTAGTTTAGGAATAAGGGGCAGGTAACTATAAGATTTATTCTTCTTCCTGGTCCTTTTGTCCATGGAATGACTATTTATGATTGTGTAATGAAGAAACTATGATTGTATGATTCCATGTGGCAAATAAAAACTCTGAACTTAACTGAACTGAACTACATAAGGTCATATAGCGCACTTGGCCATCACGTCCCGCTCTTAAGCCATACCGAGATATACCTCATCTCATGTACCTACTGTACACCATCAACGAAAAACAAATACACCCACCACCTGCCGGGCCCCGCCCCTATAGAGGCGTGCTCTATAAGATACTAGGCATGGTCACCAAACACTCTTCCTCTATTTCGTTTCCATCATAGCGGTCGCAAGACGCCCTATGTAACTAGTGCTATGAAAATATTAGAGAAATTGCGTAATGTTGAATGCTTACCGGAGGTTTGCTTACCCCTGGAATCTTCGGGGCATGTTTCAGCGACACGTCGGGCCTATTATGATGTTTCCTCGTCTGGTGGCAGCAGATCAAGGAGCAGCGTGCAAGGTTTGGCTATCGAGCCGGCTTGTACACAGGTAGGCCCTGTGTCATCAGGCATTGATGTTGGTGTTAGTAATGCTGTGGAGTGTGTGTCTGCGCCAGGGGCGGGATGGCTTGGTGAACGTTCCACTGCAGTGGACGATTTCCTGGCGATCCTGGAGCATGCTGCTAACACTAATGCTACTAATATAGATAGAAGGTTCTCTGTTGTTTTTTAATTACAACCCAGTTAACACAATCAGCCCTTATCAGAAACAACAGCTTTGCTACAGACACTGATGTATTCATCAGTTCCAAAAATGTATTCTCTCCAAACTTTTCTGTCATCATCAGACCTGTCCACCACATCTCATTTCAAACCTTTATTTACAGTCGAGTGTACATACATAGAAATTAGCAAAAAAAACAACAACACATAAAATCACACAGCATATAAAATCATAACAATAAGTCAGGACGAGGCAAGGATAAGAAATCAATTAAAACATGTACACCTTGATTGACAAAGGTTGGAGATCAATGTTTTAAACTCTGCAACAGAGGGGAGAAACTCAAGCTTTAAGGACTGTTGGAGTTCATTCCATGAGCTAGAGGGGCATCATATGGATGGATAACTGAAAACAAAGGTAAAGGAATGTAGATGGGACATGAAGGATCAAGGCAGCTGGGCCTTTTCTTCCCAGGTTCTGTTAATCGTTCACAAAGACCTTGGTATTTATCATTTTCATCATTTCACCTACTTCCCAGAATAATAATATGCAGGAGGCCTGAACAATCTGGGAAAACAATATCTAATTGTGATTATTTGGACGGATATTGTGAGGATTGATGATATTAGATGGAGTGCTCATTTCCATTAAGAACATTAAATTCTTGTGTTAGTGCATGTTTTTGAGTTTGTTGTGTCTGTGTTTGTTGTGTCTGTTGTGTGTTAGTGTGTGTTTGTTATGTTTGTTATCTCTCTGTGTGTTATTATGCGATTGTATGTGACTGTTGGGTATAAAGTGCCAATTAGTTCAAATGATCTGTGGTGTGAATTCTAACAAAGACATTAAATCACACACATGCACACACACACGTACATTAGTGCTTAGCCTTGGCAGTAGGCATACACATGCACGCTTGCACACACACACACGCACGCATGCACGCACGCACGCACGCACACACACACACACACACACACACACATACACACACAAACACACACACACACACACACACACACACACACACACACACACACACACACACACACACACACACACACAGACACAGACACAGACACACACACACACACACACACACACACACACACACGCACACACACACGGCGACAGTGGTTCGGGAGGTAGAGCAGTCGTCTGGCAATCCAGAGGTTCCCAGTTCGGTTCCCGCTCCTCCCGGGCAGCGTGTCGATCTGTCCTTGAGCAAGACACTTAACCCCTAATTGCTCCCGATGAGCAGGTTGGCACCTTGCACGGCTGCCTCCGCCGTCGGTGTGTGAATGTGTGAGTGAATGGATGTGTGAGTGAATGGGTAAAATGTGAGGAACAAATTGTAAAGCGCTTTTGGATAAAATCGCTATATAAAAAAGCAACCATTTACACGCACGCACGCACGCACGCACGCACGCACGCGCGCACGCACGCACGCACGCACGCACGCACGCACGCCACACACACACACACACACACACACACACACACACACACACACACACACACACACACACACACACACACACACACACACACACACACGCACGCACGCACGCACGCACGCACGCACGCACGCACGCACGCACGCACGCACGCACGCACGCACGCACGCACGCACGCACGCACGCACGCACGCACGCACGCACGCACGCACGCACGCACGCACGCACGCACGCACGCACGCACGCACGCACGCACGCACGCACGCACGCACGCACGCACGCACGCACGCACGCACGCACGCACGCACGCACGCACGCACGCACACACACACACACACACACACACACACACACACACACACACACACACACACACACACACACACACACACACACACACACACACACACACACACACACACACACACACACACACACACACACACACACACACACACACACACACACACACAGCTCCGTCTTGGCAGGACGTGGTTCCTCCATGGCTTATTGTCTGCTCTCCTGTCTGCTCTCCTGGCTCGCGTCATGCAGCAGCTGGATGAGGCCGATTAAAGACAGGAAATGATGGACGAAAAACTAAACCCTCATCAACGTTGAGGAGGCCGATCGAAATCCCTCGCAATGAACCACCGTCGTGCCCCCCCTGCAGGCCGGCCACGCCGCGGCTCCTCCAGGACTGTCGTACCTAGGGTTGGGCATCGTTTGGATTTGAATGAATTGATCATTCCGATTCTCCATTCCTGTTCTAAAGTATTCTCGATTCCGATTCTTTGAGGTGCAGGTCAAAACAGGTCACAGCTTAGAAAAATACTTAATTTTTTTCATACTATTCACATTGTCAGTTGACTTGATACAGTTTAATTTGGTTGCTGTACTGTAACTAGGGTATTAATTAACAAAGTAATTTATATTAAAAAAATTATAATTTATATATTGTAAAAAAAAATTTTTTTATCGAAATGCAAACATCTTCTAACGGTTCCGGAACCGGAAGTTAGGAACCGGTTCCTATTAGAACCGGTTCTCGGTGCCCAACCCTAGTTATACCCCCTGTGGGCTGGTCTCTCCTCCTCCAGGACTGTCATCATGTGGGCTGGTCTCTCCTCCTCCAGGACTGTCATCATGTGGGCTGGTCTCTCCTCCTCCAGGACTGTCATCATGTGGGCTGGTCTTTCCTCCTCCAGGACTGTCATCATGTGGGCTGGTCTCTCCTCCTCCAGGACTGTCATCATGTGGGCTGGTCTCTCCTCCTCCAGGACTGTCATCATGTGGGCTGGTCTCTCCTCCTCCAGGACTGTCATCATGTGGGCTGGTCTCTCCTCCTCTACTGTCATCATGCCCCCGTGGGCTGGTCTCTCCTCCTCCAGGACTGTCATCATGCCCCGTGGGCTGGTCTCTCCTCCTCCAGGACTGTCATCATGCCCCCGTGGGCTGGTCTCTCCTCCTCCAGGACTGTCATCATGTGGGCTGGTCTCTCCTCCTCCAGGACTGTCATCATGTGGGCTGGTCTCTCCTCCTCTACTGTCATCATGCCCCCGTGGGCTGGTCTCTCCTCCTCTACTGTCATCATGCCCCCGTGGGCTGGTCTCTCCTCCTCTACTGTCATCATGCCCCCATGGGCTGGTCTCTCCTCCTCCAGGACTGTCATCATGTGGGCTGGTCTCTCCTCCTCCAGGACTGTCATCATGCCCCCGTGGGCTGGTCTCTCCTCCTCCAGGACTGTCATCATGCCCCGTGGGCTGGTCTCTCCTCCTCTACTGTCATCATGCCCCCGTGGGCTGGTCTCTCCTCCTCCAGGACTGTCATCATGTGGGCTGGTCTCTCCTCCTCCAGGACTGTCATCATGCCCCCGTGGGCTGGTCTCTCCTCCTCCAGGACTGTCATCATGCCCCCGTGGGCTGGTCTCTCCTCCAGGACTGTCATGAATGAATGACTTTTATTTATATAGCACTAGGGATGTCCGATATTATCGGCCGATATTGGCATTAAATTGTGATATCGGAAATTATCGGTATCTGTTTTCAAAAAAAAAATTATATATATTTTTTTACATTTATTTAACCTTTATTTACCCAGGCAAGCAAGTAAGAACTAATTCTGATTTTATTTAATGTCAACAGTATGCATAATGTTGTGTTAATTCCACGACAAGAGATATGTAATTGAACATATATCGGTATCGGAAATTAAGAGTTGGACAATATCGGTATATCGGTATCGGTAAAAAAGCCAATATCGAGCATCCCTATATAGCACCCTTCACAGCACGAATGCACAGGGTGCTTTACACTACAGCTTAGTATATAAAAACAAAAATCTGAAATAAATGATAACAACAGACAGCAGTTAAAAACAGTGAAACCAGATAAAATAGTAGAATAAAATAATTTAGATAAAATCATCAGTCACTAATAATAAAAAAAAAAAAAAAAAAAAAAAACTATAGGAACAGTGAGGACAAGAAAGAGTGCCTATAAGTATGACCAAAGGCCTGTCTGAACATATGTGTTTTTAGTTTTTTTTTTTAAAAGAGTTTTCAGAGGGGGCAGCTCGCAGGTCCAGGGGGAGAGCGTTCCAGAGCCTTGGTGCCGTCACCTCGAAGGCTCGATCACCCCTTGTTTTTATTTTTTTTTGATCTTTTTCCCCCTCCATTTTCCTCCGATTTTCTCCCATCCCAATGTTAGTCGTATGCCAATTCCCAGTCCCTTCCTGGTCGCTGCGCACTTACCCCCCACAGTCAGATCATCTGGGAGAGTGGAGGCTACCACGTGCTTCCTCCGACACACGTCCAGCCAATCACAGCTTCTTTTCACCTGGCAGCGCGGATTCTCATCGAGAGGGCGTAGCGTGTGGAAGGATCACACTATCCCCCTCAAGTCCTATCCGCGCTTAGCAGGCGCCCCGACCGAACTGTAGGAGTCGCTGTTTACAACGACCCGGACCCACCCCGCCAGCTTCTCCCACCCTCTAATACAGCCAATTGTATTAGTGCAGACAGCCAGCCAAGCTGGTGACAACCCCGGAGCTGTGAGCTGGATTCGAACAGGCGAATCCAGCTCACAGCTCCGGGGTTGGTGACGAACGCAATCTCCGCTCGGCCACCTAACCGCCTCGATCACCCCTTGTGATCATACCCCCCGCACGCCATGGGCTCAGGCCTCTCCTCCAGAACCAAGACACGGCTCTGCAAAACATGAATGGATGCAGCGACGACGATACTCTCTCTGCCCTGCCCCTCTATGAGCTGACTGAGCACGAGAGGGTAGGCTGGTAAAGCTATGCCTCCTAAATTGTGAATCGGAAATACAGAAATACCGGCTACAGGCTTTCCGGTTTCCGGGCACCCCGTGATCTGTTTATAGTCCCCAGCGAAACAAACAACAAGCAGGTCTGTCAGCCTGTCGAGGGAGGCGATAATGAGGTTGTTTCTGGGGGGAATACATTTCCATGAGCACCGTGTCGTGATTTCAGGGGCGGGACTTCCTACCTGATTCCCACTTTCGGCCGTAGTGCTTTACCAGGCTTTATCTCTCGAGATAAAGCTGGGAACGAGGTTAACGAGAGGGAGGGACTCTCTTGTTCCAGAGACACTTGGATCGTTAAGTGCCATGGGGGGGGGTTGCGGGGGGCAGAGCGGGTGCTGCTCTCAACGCAAAGTGCTTCCCAGCGGCCTATTAGTTCCACCTGGAGTATTTTTATTGTTGTCTTCTAACTCACAGATAGATAACAGCCTATGTGTGGCAGGATATTGCTATCTGCCCGGCGAGTCGGCGACAGCTGGCTCCACATACTGTAGGGAGGAGAGTTGCTTTCATCGTCCCGGAGACGACGATTATCTACTGTAATGTACATCGAGAAATCTACCGTTAACCCTTTCACTACCACACTACAGACGGTTAACCGTCTGTAGTGTGATAGTGAAGGGTTAACCTTCTGTAGTGTGGTAGTGAAAGGGTTAACATGCTGTCGTGTGGCAGTGAAAGGGTTAACCTTCTGTGTATTGTCGCAGTGAAAGGGTTAACCGTTTGGTAGTGCAGCAGTGAAAGGGTTAACCAGCAGCACATCCAGTATGGATCCCCTGTGTCTTAAAAAGAAAATAAGATGATCGAATCAATCGCAGGCACTGCAGGAACTGTCCCCACTGACGCCCATCCATTTGAACATTCTGCCGTAATAATAATAATAATAGTAGTAATAATAATAACAATAAACTTTATTTCTATAGCACGTGTCGTACAAGAATTGCAGCCCAAAGCGCTTCACGGCAGTAAAAATAGACATAAAACAAGCACAAGATAGACGGGATGAAAAGCGAAGCGGAGAATGATGAAAAGGGTAAACGCGATGCCGGGTAATAACAATATAAACATCGCAGTCTTTCATTACTGTAGACGGTCATAAAAAACTATGCCTTGTTCTATCTGTTGACTTGGTCCCAGGTTCATGAGACGGTGTCGGCTTTGATTTGATTTGATTTGAAATCTTTATTTCGAACATGTAAATACAAACAATATAAAACCAAAACAAATCATTGATCTCTACCAATGAAATGGAAAAGAATAAATAAAAAACTAAAACAAAACAAAAAAAGAGAACATAACTCAATTTACATGTTCGAAAAGGAGTAGGAAGAAGTATACACTTATTTAATCCTACCCCTTTTCCACTACTCAAAATGAATGTACTAATTTAAAACCTTACAAAACAAATATATATGCAAAACATAAACAAATATATATGTAAAACATGAAAGAAATTAAATAAAAATGTAAACACCCCCGTGAATGTCAAATCACTTGTACCTCGTGAAAATTATTTCTTTATAATTCAGTTTGAATTGTCTCATGTTTGGACATTGCTTTAGCACAACATACCCAGTGACGTTAAAAAGGGTGAACCCAGCGATGAGATGAGATGGTACCAGCAGACTGGATCACATTACAGATTACATCTTTTTCATTGTCCTGCCCATTTATACTTTTGTTTTCATTTCAAACCTTTATTTCAACTCGTAAGACACTGAGGTTACCCTCATTTACAGCGACGACAAAACAATTTAAACAAAAACAGTTTATAAGCAATTTCATGCATATAGACGCCATAAATAAGTTCTTTATTTGTCAAATACACAACGATACAGGAGGCATTGCAGGTAATGACATTCTTGTGTTTCAAGCTCAGACTCAACAGTGCACAATTAAGAAACATCAATGAATACAAGAATAGTAACAATAAGTAGTAGTAGTAAGATCAAATTAAATAAAAGATTAAATTGGAAATTACTTCTGTGTCTTGCGTGTAGTGTATGCATGTTACGGTGCATGGTGCGTGTGTGTGTGTGTGTGTGTGTGTGTGTGTGTGTGTGTGTGTGTGTAGGTGTGTGTGTGTGTGGGTGTGTGTAGGTGTGTGTGTGTGTGTGTCTGTGTGTGTGTGTGTCTGTGTGTAATACATACACAATAATAAGCTAAGACAGTTACAAGTCGGAGATCATACTTTTAAATGCAGCAAGAGAGGGAAGAACCTTCAGAGTCAGTTGGAGGACGTTCCAGGTGTTGGAAGCATCAAAGGAGAAAGCAGACTTTCCTAGTTCAGGGTTGATGAAAAAAGAACACTACCCTGTCTTATAGGGACTGCTACCTTATCATTTAATTGAGCTGTAATTAACACACTTGACACATCCACTCTATTATGACATCTGTCAACTGAAGGAAATTCACCTGGTCAACTCTTTACAATTAAAGGCAAGTATGTTGTGATGAGAGAGACATATAGGGTTCGCACAAGGTCATTGAAGTGCTTGATCTTTGATACAAAAAAAGTCAAGGCCTGGAATTCCTTGAAAACAGCCCATTTTTAACAAGGTCCTTGAAATTCAAATCAACCATTCGCATTGAAAGTTTTGTTCATCCATGATCAAAAAGTAATTGAATTTCATTTTGCAATGTCTGTGGGAACCCTGACAATAGGTTCCAAGATTCCACTCCAACGGATCAATCACCCGGTGAGGTTTTTGCATGAGCATACATTACTATTGATCGTGTATACTCCCTATTGTACAGGTAGCTCTGTGCGTCGCCCGTGTGCGTAACAGCTTGTCTCCCGGCAACGAAAAGAACAAGGGGGTAGTTGAGAAAACATTGACGGAACAATCTCACCGTGAATATAAGAATATAATCGGCCGGGTGGTCAGGTGGCGTAACGGAGATTGCGTTCGTCACCAACCCCGGAGATCCAGCTCACAGCTCCGGGGTTGTCACCAGCTTGGCTGGCCGTTCACACTAATACAATTGGCAGTATTAGAGGGTGGGAGAAGCTGGCGGGGTGGGTCCGGGTCGTTGTAAACAGCGACTCCTACAGTTTGGTCGGGGCGCCTGCTAAGCGCGGATAGGATCTAAGTGGGATAGTGTGATCCTTCCACACGCTACGCCCTCTCAGTGAGAGTCCGCGCTGCCAGGTGAAAAGAAGCGGTTGATTGGCTAGACGTGTGTTGGAGGAAGCACGTGGTAGCCTCCACTCTCCCAGACCGACTGTGGGGGGTAAGTGCGCAGCGACCAGGAAGGGGATTGGGAATTGGCATAACGACTAACATTGGGATGGGAGAAAATTGGAGGAAAAAGGAGGGGGGGAAAAGATCAATAATAAAAAAAAATAATATAATCGGCCATGGCGCCATATCGACGGATCGTGGATTCTGATTGGGTGATGATGTCACAATGGTGAAGTGATGCACGGTTGGTCTGCCTCGTCCCGACCAGTAATGAAGACCATACAGGAGACGGCATGCTCGTCCAACCCAAGGCGATACATTATTAAAAATGGTTGTCATGGCAATATGTCATTGTTAAAGGAACGGATTTCCAGGGTGATAACTACACATTTCACAATGGTAGGGAGCTGAAAGTCGGTATACTGTGATAATAATAAAAATAATAATACTACAACTCTGTACATACATTTAGCAGTAATACTATATCTTTTATACCCAGTTTAATCACCTGTACATTGTATATTACTGTTGCACATTACTATTTACATTTGCACGATTGTGTGGCCAAGTTCAGCTCCAACTCCATAGTGAAGTTTGCAGACGACACGGTGGTGGTGGGGCTGATCTCGGACAACGACGAGAAGGCCTACCGGGAGGAGGTTGAGGTACTGGAACGCTGGTGCCAGGACAACAGCCTGCTCCTGAACATTGGTAAAACCAAGGAGCTGATCGTGGATTATAGGAGAGGACAGCAGGAGACTCACACACCACTGATGATAAACGGGGCTACCGTGGACAGGGTGAGCAGCTTTAAGTACCTGGGGGTCCACATCTCAGAGGATCTGACATGGTCAACACACATAGACACAGTCGTAAAAAAGGCGAAGCAGCGCCTCTACCACCTGAGACAGTTAAGGAAGTTCAGAGTATCGGGGAAGATACTCCACTCCAGTCCTTCTACTCCGGAGCTGTAGAGAGCATCTTGACTGGAAACATCACTGCCTGGTATGGAAACAGCACGGCACAGGACAAGAAGGCCCTACAGAGAGTGGTGCGCTCAGCCGAGCGTACCACGGGTATTGCACTACCTCCCCTGCAGGTTCTATACAACAAGAGGTGCAAATCCAGAGCCTGCAGAATAATGAAAGACCCCCACCACCCCAATAACAGCCTGTTCCAGCTGCTGAGGTCAGGCAGACGCCTGCGAACCCCAGCTACTAGGACAGAGAGGCTTCGGCTCAGCTTCTTCCCCCAGGCCATCAGAGCCTTGAACAATGAACACTGAGTGCCACAGAACACTGAACTTCTCACACACAAGCACACATGAGCACACACACGACACGCACGCTGTGCACGCTCACACACTAGCAGCCACTTTAACATGAGCAGGCACACACTCATGCCGCACACGCCCACACTTATGGCCAAAAAGGAAAGGTCACTTTAGAAATAGTATAACAACAGTAACAGTGTATTGCACTACCAAAGGACCCAGCATGTCCTATATGCTCTGTAAATAACTATGTACAGATACCGAGATGTCCCACCATGTTACCTGTTACCTGTTTATGGCACAATGTTGTTTTTTATTGGATTCTATTATATGTTGTACCACTGTATTGCACATCGTTGCGGGCAAGACCACCCGCATTTCATTGTATACTTGTATGCCGTGACAAATAAAAACTCTTGACTCTCTTGACTCTTGACACTCTGGTTGGATGCCAAACTTGTTTTCGTTGTACCGTACTTTGTGCTGCTTGATGGCAATACATTTTAATCTAATAATGACACGTAGCTCAAATACTCAGATGAAACTGTGCTTTTCTCTTGGGTACGTGTGTGGAAGTCAGCTTGCTCGTCCCATGGGATACATGTTTTACGGTCCGGTGAGCCGTAGATATGGTATTGTAAGAGAAGAGGAGATACGATAAGATATTCCTTCATTATTCCTTATAGCAAAATGGGGGTGGGGGGGGGGGGGGGGGGGTGGGGGTATGGGTATGGGCAGGGTAATAGTAGGAAGATATAAATATAGACAATACAATTCGATCTGAATATAAAAATATGAGAAAAATAAACAGTGTAAACAAAAGTGCATATGGGTTATATTATACTGTACTGTATGTTACAATAAATATAGGCAATAGAACATTTGAATCTGAATATATATATATATATATATATATATATATATATATATATAGGGCTATATATTAGGGCTGTCAAAGTTAACACTAGCACAGCCGACAAGGGGTCACATGACCCCTAGGCATTTTCAATAAATGTATTCTCGTCACTCCGTCGAGCTCCAGCTCTGTCACTCAATGACTTTTCCTAAAAGTATCCATTTTATCTGGCACGGTTTCTGACATTTCAAAATAACTTCAGGAAAATGGAATTAGAACGTTATTTCAGCTATTTCTGCTGAGCGGCCACCTCCCTCCCTCCTTGACCCTCCCTCCCTTTCACTCTCTCCCACCCTTTCACTCTCTCTCTCCCTTTCTCTCCCCCCTCCCTCCCTCCCTCTCTCTCCCTCCCTCTCTCCTTCTCCCTCCCTCTCCATCTCTCTCCCCCTCTCGCTTTCTCCCTCTCTTTCCCTCTCTCTATACCTCCCTCTCCCTCCTTCTCACTTCCTCTCCCTCCCTCCCTCCCTCCCTCCCTCCCTCCCTCCCTCCCTCCCTCCCTCCCTCCCTCCCTCCCTCCCTCCCTCCCTCGCTCCATCCCTCCCTCCCTCCTCCCTCTCTCTCCTCCCTCTCTCCTTCTCCCTCCCTCTCCATCTCTCTCCCCCCTCTCGCTTTCTCCCTCTCTTTCCCTCTCTCTATACCTCCCTCTCCCTCCTTCTCACTTCCTCTCTCTCCCTCTCCTCCTCTCCCTCGCTCCCTCGCTCCCTCCCTCCCTCCCTCCCTCCCTCCCTCCCTCCCTCCCTCCCTCCCTCCCTCCCTCGCTCCCTCGCTCCATCCCTCCCTCCCTCCCTCCCTCCCTCCCTCCCTCCCTCCCTCCCTCCCTCCCTCCCTCCCTCCCTCCCTCCCTCCCTCCCTCCCTCCCTCCCTCCCTCCCTCCCTCCCTCATTGACCCTCCCTCCCTTCTCTCCCTTTCATCTCCATTATAAAGGCTGTCGGGTCATCTGACCCGTTCCCCGTTAATATGATTTATATTACTGGTAGTTCATACAAGACATTATCGTCCTCTAAGCCAATCTGCACTTTAACATAGGCCTGGGTTGTTTTTATTTCTGTTAGTGCCGCGGATATAAGAAAGGTCTAGCTGAGTCAATGTTGATGGTTTTGTTGAACATTTGTATTTCACAGGAGAGAAACTGTATTCAAAGAAAGCTATTAAAATAGTCTTTGAATCTAAATATACTTTCTTTGTGTTGATTTTACATTAATTCCATGATTTTACTCAAGTAAATAGCTGTTACAAGCTTCGGTCTTAAATTGAAAAATGCGATTTTTAATCTAGATTAATTACAGAAAATTGTGAGATTAATTCGTAATATTTTTTCTAATCTATTGATATATAATATGAGTAAAAGTATACGATATACACAAGGTGCAGTATACACAAGGCCCCCTGACATGATATCTGTAATTTCCCCCCTACACTGATATGCCATAATGTCTGTGTATAAAGGGGATAAACCGTACGCTTGATGCGTTGCCTCCCGGTTGAACTCGTGTTGTGGAACATGGAGAAGGTGCTGCGTGGAGCAGGCTATTGTTCCTCAGCCCCCCCCCCCCCCCCCCCCCCCGGCCGCTGGTGACTCATCTAAAGTAATCTTCTTAACGGCTCAGCTTCTCCCCCGGAGGATGACATCATCAAGGTATTCAGGACTTTTAACGGCCGCCTCGCCGCCGGTGACCATCGAGTAGGTGAAGTCATTTTCCGCCCCCGATTCTAATAACGAAAGATAAAAGATGTTATTGTGGCTAAAGGGTGGTTGTTGGACTACGCTGATGATATGGTGATGTCATGTCTACACACGTGAAGACAATGGAGCAGAGGCGCTTGTTGGGTCTTTGTGGTCACATACAGGTGTCAGTGTTTCCCACAGGATCTTGTGAGACTGTGATGGGTGAACCTCTGACCCTCTAGGAGGGTCCGGGGGCATGCCCCCCCGTAACTTGTTTTTTTTTGGTACATTTTAAAGTTAAATGCATCAATCTGGTGCACTTTGAGAGCAAAATAAAGAGGCTAGATCTATGATGAACTTTGTGCTCAAAACACAAAATCGACTAGACCCGGCAGTGCTTCCCAATCCTCTCCTCGAAGCACCCCAGCCGTTCCATGTATTTGTTAAATTCCACCACCAGCACACCTGATTCAACTTAACTAGCCCTTTATTCGTTGAATCAGGTGTGCTGGAATTTAACAAATACATGGAACGGCTGGGGTGCTTCGAGGAGAGGATTGGGAAGCACTGGACTAGAGCAGACATTTGAGCCATCAAAGAAATGAAGCAGGTGTTCTGGGTCTTTATGGTCTCATACAGGTGTTCTGGGTCTTTATGGTCTCATACAGGTGTTCTGCT